>NC_091057.1:55707283-56010314 GCF_000393655.2 Nicotiana sylvestris | reverse complement strand
TATGGTGTATGCCGAGCGGTACATTTAAACACTGTTATTGCCTTATTTCTATTTTTAAATTGTTTACTTCCGCAAGTTTTGGTTATCTTCCGCAATTTAGGCTTACCTAGTCGTAGAAACTAGGTGCCAACACGATGGTTCACAGAGGGCGAACCGGGGTCATGACAAGATAGAAGGAGACTCTGAGGCCTACGGACGTCGGTAGGTATACCTTGAAGTCTCCGCAGCTGAAATCTTGCTAACACCTAGGCTGGTAGGAGGTACCTGGATCTGCACGAAAGATTTGCAGAAGTATAGCATGAGTACACCACAACGGCACCTAGTAAGTGCCAAGCCTAACCTCGGTAGAGTAGTGACGAGGTCAGGTCAAGGCCCTACTGGAATAAATAAAAAGACTGAACAAGTGTAAGGCAGTGCAATAATGACAATTATTAAATTGAAACAACAAATAGCATATCAAGATTAGCTACACGAAACTAAGAAATTAGTGCAACACTGAGAAAACAAATAATAATATGCTAAGGAAACAACAACCTCAGACAAGTGCAACAATGGAGAAATGCTAATAAGAGTCATTATCGAAGTACCGCCTCTTAGTCTCAAAAATCACAAGAATAAGTCACAATCTTTCCTTCTATCACCGCGAGAGCCTTTACATTTAGTTTTAGAAATTATTTTCCCGAAATAGCATCCCATGTTTTAGCCCACCTTATCACACGACATGACTTCTATAAGTTCCCTACTAGCCACGCATATCAAGCCCACCTTATCTCACCGCATGCATTTCAACCCCAAAACCTTATACCACCGCATGCGTATCAATATTACAACGTATCACAAAACGCACAAAGTGCCAAATATCACTACTTGCTAGAGAAACCAAACAATAACAATATTTTCACAGTAAAGAGCCCATGGCTCAAGCACAATGTACACAAGAGTCTCAATAATAACAACCGGATTGAACAACTAAATATAATGGTATTTCACAACTTAACACTTTGCATCAATGTGAATCATGACCTTTATATCCCAATACCAATTTCAACAACAAGATATTCCACGATTTAACAACGTCAAGTAAAGAGTTCAATGATAAAATAATGAATACGGAATAGAGGAAATAAGAACTTCAATTAAACATGTAAGGCAATTAGCATGTAAGAGAATAAGACAAGCAGACATATGAAAATAGACTACAAATGATGATTATAACATGTTAAGGTAACTCAATTACGACATAAAAGGATTCAACATAGCTAAAACATGTAATTTCCACATTTAGCCCGTGCACACTCGTCACCTTGTGTACACGACTTTCACATATCACAATTATCACAACCAACATAAATCTTAAGGGATAATTCCCCCAAGGTTACGCAAGTCGCTTACCTCAATTCACGCTAACTCAATCCACTAGTAGGCCTTTCCCTTGATTATCCAACTCCATACGGATCGAATCTAGCCAAAACAAATTAATACTATAAATATAAACTATAGGAAACTAATTCAAACAATAAAATTACGATGTTTGCACAGAATTAAAAGGTCAAACCAAAAAGTCAATCCGGGCCCATACCTCAAAACCTGACCAAAATTACAAAATCCGAGCACTCATTCGATAATGACTCCAACCATACAAGAATTACTCAAATTCGACCTCAAATCACCTTTCAAATCCCCAAATTTTAGCCTAAGAAGTTTCACAAATATTTCCCAGATTTTCAACTCCAAAACACTAATTTAATGATGAAAACAACAATAGATTCGTGTAATTTTACCAAAATTGAGTTAGGAATTCTTACCCCTAATGTTTCCCTTGAAAATATCCCAAAAAATTGCCTCGCACCGAGCTCTCTAAGTCCAAAAATAGATTATGAATCCAACCCTCGAAATTTCCCATTTTCTGCCCAGCAAATCCACTTCTACGAGCCTGGGGTCGCACCTGCGACGCTGCACATGCGGAAGATCCATTGCAGGTGCGGTTTAAACTTAAACTCTAAGGTATTGCTTCTACAGACTATGGCTTGCACCTGCGAGCCCGCTTCTACAGAGAAGGAGACCGCACCTGCGGTCCTGCCCAAAGCCCCCTGCTCTAATTCCGCTTCTGCGGAAGAAATGGTCGCGCCTGCGGAGGCGCACCTGCACCCAGATGTATGCATATGCGAGCCCAGGCTTGGGCTCTCCTTTTTGCTTCTACACCTCACCTTCCGTACCGTGATTCTGCACCTGCAGTCAATCCCTTCGCATGTGCGATGACACTAGCAGACTTGGCACTTCAGCAATGAGGCTAAGTCCAAAATTGATCCGAATTCAATCCGAATCACACCCGGGGCCCCCAGGACCCCATCCGAATATACCAACAAGTCCCAAAACATATAAGGACCTATTCAAGGTCAAAAATTACATAAAACAACATCAATTATACAAATGGCAACCCAATTCAAGCCTATGAAACTATGAACTTTCGAATTCAAAGTAATACCTATTCACACCAAAACAACTCTGACTGACGTCAATTTTTATACACAAATCATAAATGAAATAATGGAACTATTCCAACTTCTGAAATCAGAATCCGACTCCGATATCAATAAATTCAATTCACGATCAAACTTCCCAACCTTCCAAACCATCAACTTTCCAACTTTCGCTAGTTCACGCCGAAATGACCTATGAACCTCCAAATCAACATCCGGACACGCTCCTAAGTCTAAAATCAATATATGAAGCTGTTGGAATCATAAAAACTCCATTCCAGAGTTGTCTACTCAAAAGTGAAACTACGGTAAACTCTTTCAACTCAAAGCTCCAACTTAGGGACTATGTGTCCCATTTCACTCTGAAACTCACCCGAACCAAAACCACACACCCCTGAAAAGTCACATAATCATGATACAACATAGAGGAGGCAATTAATAAGGGATGGGGGCTAAAATACTGAAAACGATCGGTCGGGTCGTTACATCAATGTATGGATGCAATATTTATAACTTTAACATGTTATTACTACCTTTTTAAGGACTATTATATATGTTATATGTCAATTTCATCTAGATACTTTAGGTGAGAGTTGTATCATATGGGACTAAGGTTGTGAAATATACCAGTGCAGTCAATATTGATCTTGGTTATAGACCTCTTGGGCTTAAGTTTAAAGGCAGAAATGCTATAACTACTTTCCAACTACAACAATTAAGTGCAAACATGAGAAACCAAATTGGACCTTCATCAACAACATCTTAAATTGCAGGCCCAGCCCCTCCAGCACCATAATGTAGAAGAGCATCCTCAAGAATGTAGTTGTGTTAGGATTATGCTATTTTGAGTTCATGTATTTTTCTAAGCTTAAGTATTCATATTTGGATTTATTATTGTGTCTTTTTTGCATCACTAGTTGGTACTGCTTGAAGAACTTAAATTCAAGTTTTGTTGTATTTCTATTCAGCTTGTAGAAATATGACTTGTACTGTATAACACTTTAGTTGTGACTAAAATGTAAATTCTATTGGTAGCCTCATCACTCATGTTATTTGTTGCTTTTATAACATCAATTGATAGCCTCAACATCCACATAAGATGTGGCTCATAAATTGGACTATATGTGCTTGAGAAATCTGGAATATGGTAGGCTGCAAATGATGTTTTTTAAGTACTTATCAGTTGAACTCAATTTACAACTTCAACATATTAGCACTTTGAATTCCATATCTAAACCAGTACATAGAAATAATTTGCCAACATATTCATTTAATTGAAATAAGGCCACAAGCCACAGTTACATTCACACAAACTACTAGTTAAGACAAATCCAAAATATATCAACCACCATTACAAACACAAAATATAGCAGCTAAGACATAGATAACATAATGGCATCAAAATACTTCTACTCCAACCACCAGCAGAACCACACCAACTTCAACAATCAATGACACAACAGCAAACCCAGATACCTAGCATAATTACTATAACAGAGGCCTATTTCTTCTTCCATATTCTTGCTCGAGGTCTTTCTTATTTAAAAGCTTTGGCCTTGTTCAACAAACCTGTCATACCTCAACCTTGGGGGGTGTGGCCAGCACCCAGTACCCTAAGGCCTGAGCGTATCAATCAAGATACCTGTAATATACTCTATCATACGTAAGCCAACAAGGCCTTTAACAAGTGATTACCTGATCAAAAGACACAACTACCTACATGCAGAAAAGGCCCAACATATGTATATATACAACAAGTCCGATAAGGCCAATATAAATACAACAGGCCCTCTAAGAAGGCCGACAAAGATACACAAAACTATAATATACATGACGAATGTCTACGAGCCTCTAGAGAGTATGTCAACAATATCTGATTGGGACAGGACCCCGAAGTACCCAACTATGTATCTACATACAATCACCATACCTATCAGCTAACTAAACAACTCCAGAAGAAGGGAGTGTGACAACCTTCAGCTGAGTCGGGTCACCTACTGTGAGGTAGGTGAGGTATCGTCTGAATCTCTATCTATACCCGTGGGCATGAAACATAGTGCCCCATCAAGGACTTGTCAGTACAAAAGATGTACTAAATATGTAAGGCAGATAACACACATAAATAAAATACGAAATGTGAAAGAAGAGTATAAAAGTCAACCTAAAACTCATAATAAGCCTATGTGAATATCATCATATCATACCCGGTCATAATACGCTCGGTAAAAACGTACTCGGCCATCATAATGCTCGCTAGAATCATACTTGTCCACGTGGAGCTTTATAAACTCAACTGATTAGTGAATGCACAATAGGTGTCGTACCCAGTCTACTATAGTGCGACTCGGTAAAGTAAAATAGGTACATATATATAATGCACTGGTGGACACATGGAATCATATTCTAAACCTTTGAGAATGACATAAGGTCGGTAACCTTAGTATATTTTATTAGAGCTAACTCGTCATCATGAATCTTATAAGAATTAGGAAATACCAACAATATTTGATAACAAAAGAATAAGAGAAGCAACATCAACATGAATCATACCATAACAAGGAAAACAATGTAAGTATTGCTAGCTTCTAAAAGTGGAGTATCTTTAGAAGCTCATTCGTTTACGTTACGTACAATCGAAGTCATGCAAAAAAAAAAGAATAGCCTTACATACCTTTGTCGTTTACTTAACGACTCAACGTATATCTTCCCAAAGACTTTAATCTACATTAAGACAATAAAACCTGTAGTTAATGCTATTGAAGGACTTACAAACATATTTCTAAGCTAGTGGGTCACTTATAGAAAATCAGACGGCATTTCTCCTATAAATTCCATTTCCATCCAACTCAAACCAGCATAAAAAAATAAGAACAACATAAACAATAACACACCCAAGCTACTACATCAAAAACCAGCTGAAACCTAGCTCAAAATCCTTCCAAAAACAGTCCACACGCCGACACTTCCACCTTCACTTTCAATTCATAGTTATTACATATTTTATTCTTCATTTCACTTGATTGATACATGAATAATTTTAACAACAGCATCCACAACATAATCATGTTATATCCCAAAATTTCTCAGCCATCAAAAATTATATTTATCATCTCAAAATAACCCAACAAAACAGTAACCATATCTTAGGCCATTTTAATGCAATCTTGTAGTATTTTGCTTCAAACAATCTTACCAACAAATACTTACCTTATACAACAACTAAAACTCGAAATCCAAGATCCTCTTAGCTCACAACAATCCTTAATGTCATCACAATATCATAGAAGCATTTTTTGCTATCTTTACCGGGTTCTTGATGTTAGATATAGGTTTACCTTAGAAATCACCCTTAGATATTTGAGAGGTCATAGAGTGCCTTTTGAGAGATATGGTGTGTGCTCTGGTCATAAAATGAGAGAAATAAGGGCTTTCCCCATTTTTATAACAAAAGGATAAACTTCCACCACCTATGTGGGTCCTATAGGGGCTTCTTTTGCAGTTTGTGAAAATACGAATATCTCTCTATTCTGATATCATATCAATAAATGGTTTAATAGATTGAAAAATATACTCATAGACCTTAAATTTTATGAGTGGATCATCCCGTAAGTAAATTGAGAGAAAATACCAGTAACATTAAACCAAACTTTCAGTAAAATTATGAATGTAACTTGTACAACTTTTATCGACTTTTGTTCCATAACTCACTTAACTTGAAATCTTAACGTACGGCTATCATACGACTAAAACACTTCATAAATCACCTTCTTATCATTTTAATCACCCTTGTTTCATCCCAAATGTACGGATTATAACATTTCCAACTTGCCTACTTTCAACGATACTTTATTGGTTCTATTCGTTTAACTTCCAAACCTTCCAACATGTGCTATGCATGATTTTATACACTCATGAACTTGAGAATAGTCTTGAACTCCGATCTTATGTCGAATAAATCACGAAACACTTTAACGTATTAAAATATGGGATATAACTTCCTCCCCTTAAGGATATTCGTTCTTGAATGTAAAAATCCACGGGGCTTAAGTCATAGATTTCAGTACAAAATGTAACCATCCATAGTACCATGTGTTTCTTATAGGGCCATACGAGCTTGTATTCATGTGTGAAGGAATCTTTATGGGTGACTGTTTCCTTATAGGGTTAATTCTGCTTCTTTCATCTAGTAGTTTTCTCAGTGTTCGAGTCCTTTATAACTTTTAACCAGATTTAGCTTGTGGACTCATTATCCTCCTAGTCGACTCTTTCTATTACGGTTGATCTTTTTAGGTGGGATGCCCTTGAAGGGATACACATATTTGAGCTTTGGCCTTTCAAGGATATTCATGTGCTCAACATAGTCTCATCTTTTTCTTTTGGTTTAGATAATATTCGTGTGCTCGTCAATTCATGACCGATGTTACACCTCCTTATCTCTTGTCGTTAAATATTTAGCAAAATTTCTATCAATACTAAGATGCCTACATTTTGGCATTACTCCCTTAGCTTAAATCCTAAAGGCCCCTTGAACTATGTCACTATGTCTGTTCCAAGCTCTTAATAGTGGGTTTCAGGATATCGGAACTAGTACCGTCATGGCAAGTGATATTTGCAGGTTGCCTTTTGTTTAAAAGGTTAATATTTCCCATCTTTCCTGATTCACACATTTCATTGTATTGTGATTTAAGTCTCGAAGGTTATTTGTTACCACATTCGTTCACATGGATTCATTAGTCAGTAGCCCTTTTTTCCTTCATAGCTCTTATCTCCCTTATCCTCCTTGCGCTTACGTCTTACAATTACTAGTAGATCGTCAATGCTGTTAAGTCCTTCCTTGGATTTACAATGTGGTATATCAACCATATAAGTCTCATGGCTTTTTGGCCCTTCTTGTCACTGTTTTCTTCCTTATTAGATCGGTTCTCCTTTGGTCTCAATTCGTAATGTCACTTTTACTTGTCTTTCTATCGTGATCGGATTTGGTGACATTTAACCGTTGCTTATTTTGCTCTCGGGGTTCTATAATATACTCGTCAACTTAATTTAACTTGGGCTCTTCTGTCTTTTGTTGCAATTTCTGGGTATCGTCCATGATTCTATTATTATTCTAATGCTGAAGGGTACTCGTTTACAACTTTTGGGTGGTTTACGTCACCGTATTCACTACTATGGTGTATTTATCCTTTTAAATAGTAGAGTTTCACTTATTTAAATATCTAAACGTATTCACTATATGGTTTTTCTCTACGTACGAGGTGCTTACTTTATGGTGGTAATATTCATGAGGGGTTATAATGCCCCTAGCTTTCCTCCATCCACTTGGTCAAGCAGTCTCCTTTTTTGACTACTCATAGTATGCTCCATCTGCCTTAGCTCTTATGTCTTAGGGTTTTCTTATGTATATAATCTGCAACATCCTCCTTGATTTCTATTCTTCGACAAAAACGCCCGATGCTTGATAACTAACAGTTCAACTCTTTGTTATATCCTTGTTGACCTCTCTAGTCCACCTTTTGTGGTTATTCCTCACTTCCTTACTAGGAATGCCACTTATTCCTCTCCGTATCCTGAGTTCTACAGTCTCGGGTAAGATCTCACTTCACTCTCTTGTTTTCAGCTTTATCTAACAAATGTACATTATAGAGGTTGTATGTGTGTTGTCGTGAAATCAAACTTCATACGCCACTCTATTACCTTGTCGACACTTCCATCATTCTTGGCCTAGTTGTAACTAGGTCTCTTTTTGGCTTGTTTCTGCTTTCCTTGTCCGTTCATCCTTATTCCACAATCATAATAGTTTCCTTGGGTCCGTGCTCATTTATTAATGTAAAGGATTCAGTCGTATTTTTGTCCCTCGGTTTCCTTCTAATTAGTTCATTGTCCATATTTACGTGCTCCTCCCAGATCGTCACGCATACTTGCTTTTCTTGCTTGCGGTCTTACACATCCTTGCCTTGCTTGCAGTTTTATTCCTTTTTTATAATCATCAAGCGGATCACACTTCTGCTTAGACTTTCTAATACGTCGATCTCCCCTCCTCTCCCCCTTAAGGGGCGTAACTTAACACTAGCATTTTAGGATGCTCCTCTTTTATAGGTCTAATTGCTACCCTTGCATCCTATTATGGTTCTTCTTTCTTGGTGACTTAATACTTCCCAAGATATGCTCTTTTTGTTGAGGCAATTCTCGTGTTGTTCGTATATGTGGGATTACATATGTCTGCTTGATACCCTAGACTTATATATCATGTAGTATGAGGCTTCCTTGTAAAATTCTAACATTGATTAACTCACTACGGTCTCCCCCTCCATGTTGCTCATTCTTTCTATCTGAAATCGCTCACTTTTATGATTATAATGCTACTAAGTTCTGTCAAAACTCTCCAAGTCTAGAACTTACCTTAAGGTATTGCTAACGTCGGTACTATTACGTATTTGAAATATCCACCTCTGATATGTTCCTTTTAAATAGTCACTTAACTTTCTTGCAGTGATTTAAGGTGATTCCCCAATTAAGTCAAGCTTGCAAAAACTTATCCTTTAAGTAATTTACTAGTCCAGTCGGCTAGCGAGGCAAGTTCTTAGAATTACACAACTTGCTATCACACGATTCAAATTTTTCTTCAAGTCTTTTCGTCACCATTTCTCTTCATAGCTTTCTTGTCTTTAGTTGTCATCTTCCATTTGGCTTTTTACTATTCCTTCATTAACATTTTGCCTCATGTTTGTTCTAAAGCTTCCCGTGATATTCTTCCATTTCTAATTCCTCCTACATTAGGTAATTTTATTTGAGGTCATCTCATATATCTCTGTCGCTTAACCCTCTAACTGTAGGGTTTCTCGAGATACATTCTATTCATGCCCTTGTTGTTCGCCTTTGCCGCTTCTATCGCATTTTAACTCATCGAGTATCATACATTACCTTTTTAAGCCTATTTATCAGTATTAATCATTTCTGCACTAAAAATAGTTACCTTCTTAAAAATCTCATATAATCCACACTTTTATAATCCATACTTTTTTCTCATTCTATTACTTGTATTTCACCTCTAGCTTATAAGCTCTTTGCATCTTACTGATTACTAACAATACTCGTTACTTACATGTGCGTAGATGAAATTTATCCATCAATATACCATATATACGTATCCTTTCCGTGATCCTTTTACAAGAAAAAATATAACCTTTATCTAAATATATCGTTACCTTACTAGTAAAGCAATCATACTTTACCTTTGAATCGGAATATAAGCACGGTCTTAGCTTTCATTCAACTTAAAATCCCATCTAAGTCTCTCCCTATAACATTACTCTTTTCCCTCTTAGCCCTACCGGCAAAGCTTTATGAATTATCACCACAGTATAACATATGACATTTCAAGATCACACTCATGGGTATAAAGATATTTTTATCATAACTTCATATATACCTTCCATCATAACTTATTATGTTCCTTAAATCTCAATGCATTGTTTTTCACCGCTTGGGAATCCTGTGAAAGTACCCACTATTCTAGCCCTCATGGTCCGACCAATACCCTTATATGGGTCTTGTTCTATGGATGTTGGCGAGTCCTAGTTAACTGACTCCCAAGACCATGCACTTCTCAATTCCTCAGAATACCCCACATCCTCTGGTGAGCCATCATAGTATGGGGTCTGGGGATCAATTGATTTAGTCAACACTTGTGCTTCCCTCCTTACTTCTTACTCACTTGGAGCCATAGGAAAAATTTGTCATACTGGAGCTCTTCTTGGCTCCTCTAATACCATCGGGGTCGGAGACTCCCACAGTGGTGACTCATATTGTATCTTAGACGGATCTGTCTCGATAGAGGGCATAATCTCTAATGTGTTTTTCTCAATAGAGAACATAACCTCAGATGGGTATGTCTTAATGGAGTAACTTAGTCCCACCTTCATCTCCGTCGCAACCCTTGGATTATCTATAGTCCTTCCCATGGAAGTCATCTTTCAGCTATAAGACAAACAAGGATTACGGTAAAAAACTTCATTTCTTATGACTCGGTTCCATCGCACGATCTAGAACATGAAGGAAAAGTAAACATCCTAAATGCCCAACAACCTCCTGGTTATTAGTGTGGCATGCAAAACACCTATAAACAAAACTCTACTAGAGAGGACTTGTAAAATTTCCTAGGACAGACCTGCTTTGATAGTAAGTTTGGCACACCCCAACCTTAGGAGTATGGCCAGCACCCGGTGCCCTAAGGGCCGAGCATACCAATCCTGATACCTATAATATACTCAACTATACGTGGGCCAACAAGGCCTCTAATGAGTGATTACCTGATCAAAAGACACAACCACCTACACGCATAAAAGGCCCAACATACATATATATACAACAAGGCCGATAAGGCCACTATAAACACAACGAGTTCTCTAAGAAGGCCGACAAAGCCACACAAGACTTCTATATACAAGACAACTGTCTACAAGTCTCTAGAGAGTACCTCAACAACATCTGGTTGGGACAGGACCCCGATGCACTCAACTATGTATATACATACAACCACCATACCTATCAGCTCACTAAACAACTCCAGAAGAAGGGAACGTGGTAATTTTCAGCTGAGTCGATCACCTACTGTGAGGTATTATCTGAATCTCTATTTTTACTTGTGGGAATGAAAAGCAGCGCCCCAACAAGGGCTCGTCTGTACGAAAGATGTAGTGAAGATGTAATGCAGGTAACAGAATATATAATGCAAGTAACAACACCCTAATTGGTTTGTGTAATTGTGATATGTGAAAGCCGTGTACGCAAGGTGACGAGTGTGTACATAGGCTTAATATGGAAATTGATCGGTTTTATCTATGTAAATTCCTTTCATGCCTTAATTGAGTTACCTTAACATATTATATTCATCATCATTAGTTTATCTTCACATGCTCTACTTGTCTTATTTCTTACTTGTTAATTATCTTTACATGTTTAGTTGAAGTATTGTTTCCTCTATTCCTTATTCATTATTTAACACTTAAGTTCTTCACTTGAAGTTGTTATTCTTGGAATATCTTGTTGTTGAAATTAGTATAGAGTTATGAAGGTCGTGATTTACCTTAAGTCAAAGTTGTAAAGTTGTGAAATACTATTCTTGTTGAGTTATACACCTTCGGTTGTTATTGTTGAGACCCTTGTGCATATTGTGGTTGAGCCATGGGCTATTTGTTGTGAAAGCACTATTGTTGTTGGTTTCTTGGCAAGTTGCAATATTGGTTACTTGAGGTGCGACTTGTGATACATTGTGATATTGATACGCATGCGGTGGTATAAGAATTTGGGGTTGAAACGCATGTGGTGAGATAAAATGGGTTTGATACACGTGTTGCTAGTAGGAGAACTTCATGAAGCCATGCGGTGTGATAAGATGGGATAAAATGCGGGAAGCTATTTCGGGAAAAATAATTTTCAAAACTAAATACAAGGCTCCCACGGTGATATAATGAAAGATTGTGAATTATTTTGTGATTTGAAACTACGAGGCGGTACCTCGATAGTGACTCTTGTTGATACTTTTCTATTACTTTACTTGTGTTTTGGTTGCTTTATTTCCCTAGCATAATATTCCTTGTTTTATTTCGTGATGCATTATTTGCCTTAGTTCAGTGTAGCCAATCTTAGTATATTCTTTCTTGTTTTATTTCCATTGTTATTATTATTACATTGTTAATTACTCGTTTCGTTTCTTATTTATTCTAGTAGGGCCTTGACCTGACCTCGTCACTACTCTATTGAGGTTAGGCCTGACACTTACTGGGTACCGTTGTGGTGTACCCATGCTATGCTTCTACACATCTTTTTATGCTGATCCAGGTACTTCCTACCAGTCCAGACACTAGTGAGACGAGCTCAGCTTCGGAGACTTCAAGATATACCTTCTGGCGTCCGTAGGCCTCGGAGTCCCCCTCTATCTAGTCCACTTCATTTTCTTTCCTTCATAGACACATTTTTGTGTAGGGATGATTGGTACTTATTCTTAGAGCTTGTGACTTATTATCACCAGGTTTTAGGGAATTTGTATATGCTGAGTTGCAAAGGTTTCTTTATAATAGTTGTTGAGTATTTGAGAGTTTAGTTGTTATTTCAGCTATATTCTGCATATATGTTAGGCTTACCTAGTCTTAAAGACTATGTGCCATCATGATATCCTATGGAGGAAAATTAGGTCATGACAAGTTGGTATCGGAGCTCTAGGTTCATAGGTGCTATGAGTAACAAGCATGTTTAGTACAGTCTCGTGGATCGGTATAGAGACGTTTGTACTTATCTTCAGAAGTCTATGGAACTGTTAGTAAAAGCTTCACTTCTTTGATTCCTTATCGTGCGAATTTGTTGGCTTCAAAAATTCTAACTATATATCTTTCTATTCTCTCAAAGATGGTAAGGACACGCACAATTGGATTTTATGATCAGACACCCGCGCCCCTGCTAGAGCCGTGAGAGGCCAGGGCTGGCACGAGAGGTCAAGGATGGGCAAGTGGTGCAGCTAGAGCAACTGCCTGAGTTGCTATAGAGGAGCCACCAGTAGCTCCAGTTAGAGGGCAGGCACCTGAGACGCCTGTTACTACCCCTGCACTTCAGGAGACTCTCGCCCAATTCTTGAGCACTTGCATAGGCCACATCCCAGGCTATGGAGCACAAACTCTCGCAGCCCGTACACTACAGTAGTGAATCCAGGTTGACCAGGTCCAAAGGTCATACCAGTGTCGCCGATTGTCCCAGTTCAGCCCGAGGTTAGGGTAGCAGCATTTGAGGAGGAGCAGATCAGGCTCGAGAGGTACAAGAAGTACCACCCTCCTACTTTCAGTAGCTTAGCTTCAGAGGATGCACAGGGTTTTCTTGAGGAGTACCATCGTATCCTCCATACTATGGGTATGGTGGAGATGAATGGGGTTGCTTTCACTATGCTCCAGCTAAAGGGAACAGCTTATCAGTGGTGGCGAGCGTACGAGTTGGGTAGCCCGGTCGAGGCAGAGTTACACCCCGCAATATTACGTCCCACATTATTATATTATGATGATGTTGCATCCTACAGTATTTTACGTTAAATTTGTCGTAAGATAACTGACATCAGTCCAAGGAAAATATTATTTGGGGATTATAAGGATTATACTATTCAACAAGTGATTAGTAAAGGTGAACGTGGGAGCAAGTCAAAGAAAATGAATTTTCATCCAAGTTTGGCATGTTGGGATAAAATATGGCTTGAGCTAAAATACTCGGTATTTATGAACTAGTACCATGCAAGGTACCGTATGACCACGGTAGTATAATATATAAAGTATATATGAAGTATTTTAAAAATAAATAGAATTTTAAGTAATTTGTGGTAATTTTTAAATTATGCGGGTAATTGAGTAATTACCGGGTAAGAGGACATTATCCGATAAAATAATAAGTGAATAAATCTTAATTAATTATATCCACAAAGAAATGTGGCAGTGGACCACAATTTAAGCATATGACTAAGAGTCATATGTGCTTATTATGATGAAACGTGTAAATCATTTGGTCTTAGTCAAATTTAGTCATATACATTAGATAGCAATTCAATCCCTTCTTAGTGTTCAAAAACGCTAAAGAGTAGAAGTAGTTTCTTAAAATTCAAATATGTTGGATCAAAATCAATTCATTCTTAAGTTCAAACAAGTTTGGAGCAGAAGCCAAAATTCGATTCTAAAAATTCTTCCAACGGAAATTTGTTGAAATAATAGCAACGTAAAATTTTGCGGTTCTAAAAGAGTACGGTGCAATCTTCGCCAAGAATATTATACGGATTTTCCCCTACTCCAGGTATGTTAAGGCTATCCCTTTTTTCTTTTGACATGATCCATACTATACGAACAAAACGTACAAATGCACAACTTCCATAAATGACTCTATTCGTAGAAATGCTAGAGATGTGTATATTCTTGTTTTCCCGTAAGTCTTGTTATTTTATCTTTTGTTCATGGGTCTCAAAATAATACGCAGTTGAAAAAGTTTATCCGAAAGGAATATCGAGATTATTATGTAGTTTTCATGCATTTCACTCATTTATACATGTGCATTGACCCATGACCAGATGGTGTTATATACGGGTATATATGTAAATATATGTATATAGGATATGGGGAAAGGTTACGGCGTTATATATGCACGACCACCTGATCAGCTGGTATATGATGATGATGTTGCCCATAGTGGCGGAAATATTATTCAAATGGCATTATATACGCGTATATATATATATGGGATATGGGAATGGTTATGGCGTTATATACGTACCACCACCTGATCAGCTGGTATACGATGGTGATTTTGCCCACAGTGGGCGATATGATATGATGGGATGCCCTCGGAAACTGATAATATTATGAAACGTGTACCTATGCACGACATGACATTCATACGCAAACGCATGATGCTAAAAGTAATTTATGATTTATAAAGTTATTCAAAGTTACAGGTTGAGTCATGTACTCTATATTTCTTCCATGTCTCTTATGTACTTATTTATGTTCCTTACATACTCGGTACATTATTTGTACTGACGTCCCTTTTGCCTGGGGACGCTGCGTTTCATACCCGCAGGTCCCGATAGACAGGTTGAGAGTCCTCCAAGTAGGCTATCAGCTCAGCAGAAGATGTTAGTGCGGTCCATTTGCTTCGAAGTTGCTAGTTTGGTTAGTATGATTTAGACGTGTATTGTTTGGTATGGCGGGACTCTATCCCGACCTTTATGACATTTATGTACTCTTAGAGGCTTGTAGACATATGTCGTGTATGTGAAAGATTGTACGGCCTTGTCGGCCTATGTTTTGAGTTTAAAAATAATCATGTTGGCCTATTAGCCCCGTATGTCACGTGTATATGATAATGTAATAAGAAAGATATGTTACGATGCTACTCGGTTGAGTAAGGTGCCGGGTGCCCATCGCGGCCCATCGGTTTGGATCGTGACAAAAGTGGTATCAGAGCAGTTCTGTCCTAGGGAGTCTACAAGCCATATCTAGTATAGTCTTGTTTATGGGTGTGTCGTGCACCACACTTTTAAGCAGGAGGCTACAGGGCATTTAGGATTATCACTCTTTCTTCTTATCTAGATCGCGTGGTAGAACTCACTTATAAGAATTTAAGTTCCAAAATTCTATTTTATTCATAATAAGACGATGCCTACATCCAGAAAGAAGGATTAGAAAGAGAGATAGTTGTGGAAGAGCTGAGTCAGAGGAATTGGATTTTTGTGTGATGCCTACGATAAGTAAATATGAGGTCTTTAGCAGATTATGGGTGTACTGAAAGGTGTAAGCTTCCTAATAAAAAGCCTTAAGGCAAGAATACATATCCCCCTTTATGGTGAAAGACAATGAGAGATTAAAAAGATAAAAACAAGTTTCAACTAGCAAGAGAAGCAAGATAAAGAAGGGTACGAGGCGCTTAGTTAATGAAGGTTAACAGTGTTTATAATTGAGGCAGAGAAACATAAGCTTTTTGAGTTATATTCAATAGTAACATAGGTATATACAATTGGTCGCACGCCTTCCAGATATGCCCTATGGGGGTTAACAAAAGTAGTATAAGAAAGATATGATGGATGAATTGATTGCGTCAGTTGACATTGCCGAAGGATATTGCAAATGTGCTAATGGATCTCTTTGTGAGACACCTAGATGGTGCACTTTAAAAATAGTGCAGCCAGATATGAGTACTACAAAGACATGCACTATAAGCCTTGAAGGGATAAATATTACCTTAATGTGACTCGCGTCCCTAGTAAAGCGAGAACGTTAAGCAACTTGAAGAGCCACTAGATGGAGCAAAGGAAAGCTAAAAACGAAAGAATATCGTATTGAAGTTTTCACAAGAAAAGGGATATGCAGAAATATTAGCAAAGTAATGAGAAGAGAGATAAGGAAGCATAATGAGTAAGATGTGATACATGGATGATAACGGTAAGTCAAAAAATGATGACAGTATTACAGAGTTTACAGTCAAGTGAAGGAAAAGACAAAAGATGACATGCCTTGAGACAATAAAAGAATATAGGCCATAAAGTCACATCCTCATTTCGAGAAATAAGTTCACAACTCTAATGTGATTAACAGAAGGAAAAGTTAGACCTTATAGTAATAGAAATTAGTATGGGCTGGTAAACAAGATGAACTAAACATAAACTGGGAACTGAGTGATTTGACGATAGTCAGCATCATGAGAATTTCATATTGCATTCCGGTAATAATAGGACGGACAACAGAAGAAGATTCATGAGAAATTCAGAGAATAGACATTCAGGGAGACGCTTCCCTAGAGCAAGCAATGTGAGCAAAGTTAAGCTTAAGAGACTGTATGTGCCAGTTACGCTAAGTGTTACCCTCGCGAATAAGGGAATTTGTCATCCTTGGTACAAAAGAATTACTGCAAGGCAAGTAAGGATCATTGATGTTAAGAAACGATGCCAAAGATGAAGAGGTAAAACATCTATAGGTAGATCCTCGTGGCTTCAGATTTTAGTGCACCCTAAAGGGGGGAATATGAAGTAATGTGGCACTAAGCCAGAATTAAGTGGTTCTAGTGACTATGGAATGGTAAAGGAAGAATGCGATAAATGAAAGTGGAATGAGATGGCACTTATTCAAATTCTAACAGATACGCTACGATTCAAGAATATTGTGCAAGAACGACGTCAAGGAGAGGAAGTAAAGGTTCCTGCCCGAGCTGTTATTAATAAATAAGGAGTCAGTGTGAGACGTAAGTTAAAACAAAGGAAATAACCCAAGAAATATTACGTAAAAAAATGGAAATGATAATGGGCCGACGAGTAGTTGGTAGTTGATTCAGGAAGAGCCTAGTCATGACTAGACAAGAGGCTACAGACAAATCAGCAAATCATGCAAGATAAATATAGTAAACCCCAACATGGAGAATTCAGCCTCATGGTAATATCATTATAATACTTGAGATATATTCAAATAAGAGTTGGGGTAGTTAAAGGTATCGTATGAGTGTTACGGGGATAAAAGAAAGTGCCACTGGGAAGGCAATTAAAATATCAGTTCAGAAGCAACCCCATAAGCACAAGAGCACGAAGGTAAGCAACTACTGATAATTACAGGCAAGGAAGGACATCAAAAAGTCTGTAATAAGCTAACAGCTTTACGAGGGTCAAGGGTTCTCCCTAAGCAGTACAACGAAAGTCTAGTTGAGGAAATAAGAAAGAAGGCTTCAACCTAAGCACAACGACCTAAAGAGGAAATGGTCGTGTAACAACAATCTCGCAACAATATTGTAAGCATTCCAAAGGAAAGTGGCACCTACCGTGGCTATTGAACGGGAAGTAAGAGTTAAAAGTAATATTCGAGATCATATAAGTTGTATAAAAAAAACTCTGGCAAGTGTGGGCACTAAGATAAGCTAAGTATGGACTCAACGGGGGGCAGAAAGACCAGGAAAAGTAATAGCTTACGTTGAAAGAAATCTAAGATGGAACGAAAGAATTATTCGATCAATGATCCAGAGTTAGTACGTTTTGGATACACTCAAGGTTTTGGAGCATTATCCAGACAGCATATTTGTTGACAATCATACAGCCATAGAAGACTCCGGTATAAGTTAAAAGAATGAATTGAGCCCAGGGCATATACAAAGGATTGAATTGTTAGAAGATTGTATCCTGGATATTCCATAATGCCCATGAAAAGGTAAGGTAATAACTGATACCATGAGCCACGGATCGGAAAATAGCTTAAGACTACGTAAAGGCTGATCACAAGGAAGAGGAAACTAAAGGATTACAACACCTAAGTAAATCAGGAGTCTGATTATTGAACTTAGAAAAATTATAGAAATGTGCTTGAGAAAATGATAGAATCGCTCTTAATATCAGACGTTCAAGAGAAATAACACAACGACCTTAATCTATAATGGCTCTATAAGGAAGCTAGTTAGAAGAAGTACCAGCCTCATAAGAAGTTAGTAGGAAGCTCCCACCGGATTATGTATGTACCAGAGGTGCGAGTATTATAATAGAGCTTCAAGTTATGGACGTGAATTACACCTAGGTAGAAGGGAGGTTATGAAAGAGGTAGAAGATAGGATACGAGATTTTAAGGTAAGTAAGGTAAAGGTGAACAGCGTATGAGATACTCAAAGGCAGAATATGTGAATAGTTCATACTTCAGATAGAAGGCTAAAAGTGCTGAGATTCAATATCCAGGAATGATAATGGCATCATTAGTGGTATATCTTCCCGTCTATGATTTCTACGTATCGAGAGGTGTAGTTAAAAAGAGTTAGAGACAATGTGATGTCTTGCTTGATATTCCAGAATAATATAAGGAAATCTATAGTGCAAGCAAGTTGAAGAAAGGTTGCAAGTAGTATAAATAGATATGTGTAGGTTGCAAGATAAAGTATGGTAGAGCGACAAGGTTTTAGGAAGAAGGAAGAAAGGATAATAAAAGGCGAGTGAGAAGGTGACGAGAATGGATAAGTCCTCGGGATTAAGACCATGAAAATAAGAAGAGCTGATGGTTTCTCTAAAGTTATAGAAAGATCAGTATAGCTTGAATGAACTCAAAGGAGTCTAAGACTAGTAGCATTTAGAAAAGATGGAATGTTGCCGTGATAATACAATAAGGGTATAATTATGACAGATAAAGGATGACGTTTGGGCCTTTGTTTGAATAATGATTTGAAAAAAAAAGGAAAATAGAAGAAGAGAAGGAGAAAAGATTTCGCTGGCGGCATGAAATTATGATACCCCCATAAGGTGAATCACATTGAGACACTTCAAATATTCCTCAATGCAATGTAAGCCCTAGCGGTAATATATTACGTAAGAAGTTTCAAGTCTTCAAGTAGAGGATTATAGATCAACATTGAGGCGAATCAACAATGGTCGGATACAAGTTATAAAGTATGACATGAGATTGGGCCATGATTCTTAGAACGAACAGTAATGAAGGAGCATTGAAGGACTGAGATTTATACCTAAAGGATAGGTAACAAAAGTAATTGGGAGCTTGGTAAGCATACCTCAGTAAAGATAAAAAAAATTATGGTATAGTATAACCCATGGAAATGCAGTAAAGTCATATGAACGAATAACCAGATCTATGAAAGAAGATATGGCCATATTCGCAAGTTCTACAAAGTATCGAGTAAAGGACTTTAGTATACCTATAGAGGCCCAGAGAGGCATCCTATTAAGCCTTGTATATACAAAGTAAGGCCTATAGATTAACTTAAAAATAAAAGGAAAAAGGAAATATGAATTGCATAAGTGCACCTACAAAGTCAGGGTCATACATGCTGCATGACAGGAGGTAACAAGAAGTTGTAAGATTAGGAATATTTCGACCACAAGTCATGATATGAGCAAAAAGACTAAAGGGGGGAAATATCCTAGACTTTGGATTTATTCATAGAGCAACTGCTTAAATAGCAAGAAGAATATTAAGGTATTTACAAGAGCTATAAGTTATGAAAATTATAAGAGCATCAGCCAACATTCAAGGACGAATGTTCCAAAGGGGGGAATGATGTTATGCCCCGCAATATTACGTCAATCTTACGTCCCGCAGTATTATATTACGACAATGTTGCATCCTGCTGTATTTTACGTTATATTTGTCGTAAGATAACTGACATCAGTCTAAGAAAAAGATTATTTTGGAATTATAAGGATTATGCAATTTCACAAGTGATTAGTAAAGGTGAAAGGGGGAGCAAGACAAAGAAAATGAATTTTCGTTCAAGTTTGGCATGTTGGGATAAAATATGGCTTGAGCTAAAATACTTGGTATTTATGAACTATTACCAAGCAAGGTACCATATAACCACGGTAGTATAATATATAATATATATATGAAGTATTTTAAAAATAAATAGAATTTTAAGTAATTTGTGGTAATTTTTAAATTATGCGGGTAATTGAGTAATTACCGGGTAAGAGGACATTACCCGATAAAATAATAAGTGGATAAAACTTAATTAATTATATCCACAAAGAAATATGGCAGTGGACCACAATTTAAGCATATGACTAAGAGTCATATGTGCTTATTATGATGAAATGTATAAATCATTTGGTCTTAGTCAAATTTAGTCATATACATTAGATAGCAATTCAATCCCTTCTTAGTGTTCAAAAACGCTAAAGAGTTGAAGCAGTTTCTTAAAATTCAAATATGTTGGAGCAAAATCAATTCATTCTTAAGTTCAAATAAGTTTGGAGCAGAAGCCAAAATTCGATTCTGAAAAACTTCCAACGAAAATTTGTTGAAATAATAGCAACGTAAAATTTTGCGGTTCTAAAAGAGTACGGTGCAATTTTTGTCAAGAATATTATACGGATTTTTCCCTACTCCAGGTATGTTAAGGCTATCCCTTCTTTCTTTTGGCATGATCCATACGATACGAACGAAAAGTGCAAATGCACAACTTCCATAAATGACTCTATTCGTAAAAATGCTAGAGATGCGTATATTATTGTTTTCCCATAAGTCTTGTTATTTTTTCTTCTGTTCATGGGTCCCAGAATAATACGTAGTTGGAAAAGTTTATCCGGAAGGAATATCGAGATTATTATGTAGTTTTCTTGCATTTCACTCATTTATACTTGTGCATTGACCCATGACCAGATGGCGTTATATACGTGTATATATGTAAATATATGTATATGGGATATGGGAAAAGGTTACGGCGTTATATAGGCACCACCACCTGATCAGCTGGTATATGATGATGATGTTGCCCACAGTTGCTGAAATATGATTCAAACGGCATTATATACGCGTATATATGTATGTATATATATGTATATGGGATATGGGAAAGGTTATGGCGTTATATATGCACCACCACCTGATCAGCTGATATACAATGATGATTTTGCCCACAGTGACCGATATGATATGATGGGATGCCCTCAGAGGCTGATGATGTTATGAAACATGTACCTATGCACGACATGACATTCATACGCATACGCATGACGCTAAAAGTAATTTATGTTTTACAAAGTTATTCAGACTTACAGGTTGAGTCATGTACTCTATATTTCTTCCATGTCTCTTATGTACTTATTTATGTTCCTTACATACTCGGTACATTATTCGTACTAACATCCCTTTTGCCTGGGGATGCTACGTTTCATGCACGCAAGTCCCGATAGACAGGACGAGAGCCCTCCAAGTAGGTTATCAGCTCAGCAGAAGATGTTGGTGTGCTCCATTTGCGTCGGAGTTGCCCGTTTGGTTAGTAGGATTTAGATGTGTGTTGTTTGGTATGGTGTGACTCTGTCCCGACCTTTATGACATTTATGTACTCTTAGAGGCTTGTAGACATATGTTATGTACGTAAAAGATTGTACGGCCTTGTCGGCCTATGTTTTGAGTTTATAAATAATCATGTTGGACTATTAGGCCCGTATGTCACGTGTATATGATAATGTAATAAGAAAGATACATTACGTTGGTACTCGGTTGAGTAAGGTACTAGGTGCCCGTCGCGCCCCATCGGTTTGGGTCGTGACAGGAAACTTCACTCACATAGACTCAGTTCTCAGAGATGTTTTTGAGAGAATTTGTTCCCTAGAGCCTTCGGGATGCATGGTGTGTGGTGTTTGAGCAGTTGCATCAGGGTGCTATGACCGTGTCGGAGTATGCTACCAGGTTCAGCGAGTTGTCCAGACATGCACCAGCCTTAGTCTTCATAGTCAGAGAGCGAGTCTATCGATTTATCGAGGGGCTCAACCATGATATTATATTCAGCATGGCTCGAGAGTTGGAGACTGATACCCTACACTAGCACATTGTGGAGATCGCTCGGATATTGAAGGGTATGTGGGGACAGGGGAGAGAGGAGAGGGAGGACAAGAGGCCTCGAGATTCTGGCACATAGTTGTAGCTCGTCATGGTAGAGGATATGTGAGTTGTCCCATTCATTTAGCACTTCCAACTTCCAGCAGTATTTCAGCTACTCCCAAGTCTCAGGTTGCCCATTATGCATCGCCATTGTCTAATGCACCTCCAGCACGAGGTGCTTTCAGTGGTTAGTCCAGCTGATTAGGACCGAGCCAGTCTCAGCAACCACGTCCTTTAAGAGATTGTTTTGAGTATGGTGATACTCGTCATATGGTGAGGGACTGGCCAAGACTCAGGAGGGGTGCACCTCTATAGAACACTCAGGCTCCACGTATTCCATAGGGTCCTCAAGCTTCTCGAATCGTTGTTTCCGCACCAGTTGCAGCTTTATCTGCACAGCCAGCAAGAGGTGGAGGTTGGGCGGCTAGGAGTCACCCTAGAGGGGGAGGCTAGGCTAGATGTTATGCTCTTTCGACTATGTCATGACCCAAATTCCATTAAAGGTCGTGATGGCGCCGGACACCACTCTCAAGCATGCCAACACTAAATAATCAATTTAATTCTCATTTTAGTATTTTTGAAATCATGATTTTTTTCAATTTAATAGTAAAAGATGGACTTTACACAATAAATAATAATATTTTTAACAATTTCAATACTGAATAACCCATAATCATCCTAAAACCCGGTGTCACAAGTGCATGAGCGTTTACTAAGGAATAAAATAAAATACATAACTGTCCGGAATACAATTTGGACAGAAAGGGAAATACCAATACTCTGAAGGAAACTCTGCTGGCTATGGATCGCAAATAAGATGTAGCTCGTCTAAGTCCCCATGTAAACCACACCGCTGCGTCCACAAGGCCACTAAATGTATATATGCTTGTACAACAAAATGTACAGCAAGTATAGTATGAGTACGAAAATAATGCGTACCTAGTAAGTATCCAGTCTAACCTCGAAGAAGTAGTGACGAGGGGTCGAATTCGACACTTACTAGTGGTCCAACAATATCAATTACAGTAAAGAAGTTAATAAATATGAAACCAAGTAAATATATGAAATAAACATGTATATAATACGTGGTATAATTCTCCTCTTTACAATTTTACTCAAGCTCTCAACCAGCAAGTTTCCTCCGTAACCAGAGCTTACATATATATAGAGAGAGAGATAGTGGATTTAACCAAAGAGGTTGTCATAATTCAAATCAGTGGAAAACCTCGGATACATTGGCTTCTTGCCAAATATTATGCACGACTGCATGAGGATAATATATATAGGAAATGCCGAGGTGTACGGCCCGATCCAACATAAAAGTAAATTGTGCACTACTGAGGGTCGAACGACGCGAACCATAGATGCATCTATTAACCTCCCGAGGCGAACGGTCCGCTCCCATGAGAGTGTGGTACACAAATCCTGCCGAGGCAAACGGCCCGATCCCATGAGAGTAGTAGAAGAAAATACCCCGCTCGTGAATCATACATGCGACGCAGTAAAATATAAATTTAAGGAATCACCCCACTCGCGGATCATACTTGTGACGCAGTCAAATATAAATTTAACATTAAAATCATATCTATTTCTTGATTTTTTTCAAAATAAGGGAAATTTAGCTTGATGCTTTTTAAGGAAATTACCCCGCTCACAAAACATACATGCGACGCGGTTACACATAGATTTTTTAAGCTATTATAATATTCTTTCAATTCTTTTCAAAAATACGAAGTTCAAATGAAAACTTTTAAGATCTCAAATTCCTCAATCTTCAACTCTTTTCAAGACATTTACTAAGCAAACTCAATCTCGCTTCTTCTCAAAGCAAACAATAAACATAAATCAACAACAATATCAACAAGGCATGGTGTAAACCTAAAATTACTCGGGCATAGGCATAGCTAGTAGCTACGTACAGACTCCTGTCACCTCGTGCATACGTAGCCCCCACAAATAGAGGCATATATTAATTTAGTTCACCTATGGGGTTAATTCCCTCTTACAACGTTAGAAAAGAGACTTACCTCGCTTTGAAGTTCCATAGCTGACGCCCAAGCCTTTCAAACAACTTGACAGATGCCCAACGCTCCAAAACTCGCTTTCGCTTTATTAAAATTCACAAACTTTTAATCCCCCTCCGACATCGTAACATTGAGTAAAATGCTCATACGCCACCAACAAATTGATATCTACAATTACAATCAAAATATGACTAAAAAATATTTATCAATATCCATTTATGGATCACAAGTTGGCTACAAGCCTCTAGCTCAAATCGTCTAATACGTTCACTTACTAGCACATTCAACTCCACTCTTATCATTTAATACCCATATGAAGTCATCAATGATACTACATTAATTCTCCAATACCGCCAAATTACTATTCATCATCTTTTTTAACCAACATTTTCAAAACATTCAATTTGGTGATTACTTAGTTGAACACTTCCAACTAAGCTAGAAAATGATTCCATAGGTTCATTGCATCCTTTAATTTCATTTCTAAGAACACTATTTATCTTTCCCTCATTTTCTCAAGAACACTATTCATGCCATGAACTAGGGTTTATGAAATCAATTATCCGACCATAATAACTTAAAATAAATATAAGAATTACTCTCACCGACTCATAAGAAATGAGCTTGAAGCATTAGTATTACCTTCTTGAAGCTTTTCCTTAAAAATCCAATGTTTGGGAAATTTGGTGTTCTTGAACATCTTGGAAGATTTCTAGGGATTTTAAAGACTGAATGATGTTAATACTAGTGCTTAAAATATCCAAAAAAACTCACCTTTTAATCTTAAGTAGCCCAAGGCCGAATCCACCATGAAAGAACCAATCCCTAGCTCAAGAAAACCCCCAAAAATGGCTGCTACCCATGACTACCTTATATAGGCATAGGTGCTTCAGCGAGTTGTATCTTGCGTTGTGCAGGTTATACCTCGTATTACAAGTTTTCCCCGTTGGACACCTTTTACTAAAACATCCATAACTCCTTGTAGAAATATCCAAATGGCGAACGATTTGAAGCGTTATAAACTAGACTCGAAGATCATTCATTTGATAGGTTGTCCATCATATATATATAGGCATGCTTATCCAAAGTTAGGTTTTGTGTGTACTCATTTGGATCTTTAGTCTATCATGCAATTTCCAACTTGTCTTAGATTTAGGGCTCTCCTTAGACCCCACATCACTTATAATATGACTCGTACACTTATTTTCATACGAACCTGCCGAAACTTTCATATATATATATATATATATATATATATATATATATATATATATATATATATATATATATATATATATATATATATATATTGATAAAAATAACAAAAGTAGAAGAACAATATTGCAGAGAAAGAGAGAGAGAAAATTCTTATTGAATTTTGGGATTATTTACAATGGGGTAAGACCCCTCTATTTATAGGGGAAAAATGACTTAGCCATAAAGTAAAACTCTCTAGAAGATAGACATTCACTCTAAATAGAATTCTATTCATAACACTCCCCCTTGAATGTCTACTCAATAAGTAATGTGCCTCATTAAAACCTTAACTAAAATAAAACCCAATGGGAAAAAAATTCTAGAAAAGGAAAAAGAGTACACATGTTTAATAATACGCCCTTTTGGTTGCCTCGTTAAAACTCTTACAAGGAAAATATAGTGGGACAAAACCTTGTAAGGAAAAAAGAGTGCAACACGCATTAACTCCCCCTGATGAGAGCATCAATTCACATCCTTGAGCCTTCGCATCCCAATCTTGTGCACTAGCTTCTTGAAGGTTGACGCCGGTAGAGATTTTGTCAACAAATTAGCCATATTATCACTTGAATGAATCTGTTGCACATCGATATCACCATTCTTTTGAAGATCATGAGTAAAAAATAACTTTGGTCCTATCTCCTTTTATGAATTCTCCCTTCAATTGAGCTATGCATGTTGCATTGTCTTCATACAAAATTGTGGGTAGTTTGTCACACTTCAAACCACATTTGTCTCGAATAAGATGTATTATAGACCTCAGCCACACACACACTCGACTTGCTTTATGAATAGAAATTATCTCAGCATGATTAGATGAAGTAGCCACGATTGATTTCTTAGTTGATCGCCAAGATATGGTAGTGCCTCCACAGGTAAACACATAACCTATTTGAGATCGAGCCTTGTGGTTGTCAGATAAATACCCAGCATCAGCATAACCAATAAGATCGGGACTGCAATTATTGCCATAAAATAATCCCATATCGGTAGTTCCTTTTAGATACCCAATATGTGTTTGATTCCATTCCAATGTCTCCTTGTAGGAGCAGAGCTATATCTTGCTAAGACATTAACTGAAAAAGTTATGTCAGGCCTTGTAGTTTTAGCAAGATACATTAGTGCACCAATTGCACTAAGATATGGTACTTCAGGACTAAGTAGCTCTTCATTATCTTCTTGAGGTCGGAATGGATCCTTATTCACATCAAGTGATCGAACAGCCATCGGAGTACTTAATGGAAGTGCTCCATCCATGTAAAACCGTTTCAATACCTTTTCTATGTAGGTAGATTGATGAACAAAAATTCCATTTGCCAAATGTTCAATTTGCATACCAAGACATAATTTTTTTCTTTCCGAGATCTTTCATCTCGAATTCCTTCTTTAAATAATCAATTGCCTTTCGGAGTTCTATAGGAGTTCCAATAATGTTTATGTCATCAACATATACGGTAAGTACAACAAATTCCGATGTTGTTTTCTTTATAAAAATACATGGACAAATGGCATCATTCATATAACATTCCTTTAATAAATACTTACTAAGACGATTATACTACATTCGTCCTGATTGCTTTAGACCATATAAAGATCTTTGCAATTTGATTGAAAACATTTCCCGGGACTTTGAATTATGTGCATTAGGCATTTTAAATCCCTTTGAAATGTTCATATATATCTCATTATCAAGTGAGTCATAAAGGTAGGCGGTAACCACATCCATTAAATGCATGTCAAGCTTTTCATGGATAGCAAAACTAATGAGATAACGGAATGTTATAGCATCCATAAAAGGTGAATATGTCTCTTCATAATTGACACTAGGCCTTTGTGAAAATCCTTGTGCAACAAGGCGTGTCTTATATCTTTGTACCTTATTTTTCTCATTCCTCTTGCGTACAAAGAACCATTTATAGCCAACAGGTTTAACACCATTAGGTGTTTTGACTACAGGCCCAAAAACTTCACGTTTTGCAAGTGAATTCAACTCTGATTGGATTGCTTCTTACCATTTTGGCCAATCACATCTTTGTCGATATTCTCCAATAGATTGAGGTTCAAGATCCTCACTATCTTGCATAATGCTAGATGCAATATTATATGCAAAGACATAATCCACCATTATATCCACTCGATTCAAATTTGTCTCAATATCGATTTGATTTATTGATAGTTCCTTATTTTCTTGAGTCTCGGGCTCAGTGGATTCGTCATGAATCTCAGAATTTATTAAATCGTTGATTTCTTCATGAGATTCTTTCGTAGTGTCATTTTGATCATTTGTTTTCCTTTTTCTAGGATTTCGATCTTTGGAACCTAATGGTCCGCCATGTTTTAGGCGTGTTTTTGACTCATTAGCTATGATACTAGAAGATTGTCCAACAGGGACATCAATACGGATTGGAACATTCTCTGCAGGGATATGTGATTTTGTTATCCTTTTGAAATCTGTAAATGCGTTTGGCATTTGATTTGCTATTCTCTGCAAATGGATAATCTTTTGTACCTCTTTTTCACAAATAGAGGCACGTGGATCAAGATGAGATAATGATGGATTTTTTCATAAAATTTCCCGTTTGGTTTCACCAACTTCTCCCCCTAATTTTGGAAAAAGTGTCTCATCGAATCAACAGTCTGCAAATCGTGCAGTAAACAAATCCACCGTCAATGTTTCGAGATAACGAATAATGGAGGGCGATTCAAACCCAACATATATTCCTAACTATCTTTGGGGACCCATTTTGGTGCGATATGGTGGTGCTACATGCACATATATTGCGCATCCAAAAATTCTTAAATGGGATATATTAGGTTCATGACCCAAAACTAATCGCAAGGGGAAATATTTATAATAATTTGTCGGTCTGAGACGAACTAGCATTGCTGCATGCAAAATGGTGTGACCCCAAATAGAAATGGGCAACCTCGTTTTCATGAGTAACGGTCTTGTTATCAATTACAGACGTTTAATTAAAGACTCTGCAAGGCCATTTTGAATGTGAACATGAGCTACAGGATGTTCCACTTTTATCCCAATTGATAAGCAATAATCATTAAATGCTTGGGATGAAAACTCAGCAGCATTATCAAGTCTAATAGACTTAATTGGATTATCGGGAAATTGTGCCCGTAATCGAATTATTTGTGCCATTAATTTTGCAAACGCGAGGTTGCGAGATGACAATAGGCACACATGAGACTATCTAGAAGATGCCTCTATTAAGACCATAAAATATCTAAACGACTCACTAGGTGGGTGAATAGGTCAACAAATGTCCCCTTGTATACGTTCTAAAAACGCAGGGGACTCAATCTCAACCTTTGTTGGTGATGGTCTTATAATTAACTTGTCTTGATAACAAGAAGTGCAAGAAAATTCATTATTTAAAAGAATCTTAAAATTCTTTAATGGATGCCTATTTGAGTTTTCTATAATTCGTCTCATCATAATTGATCCAGGGTGTCCCAATCGATCATGCCAAAGTACAAAAGTATTGGAATCAGTAACTTTTTGGTTTACAATAGAATGTGACTCAATTGCACTAATTCTTGTTCAATTTATGCCACAAGATAAAGATGAGAACTTCTCAATAACCCTCTTTTGGCCAAAGACATTCTTGGTAATGATGAGATATTCAAGATTATTCTCATCTATTGTCTCAATATGATATCCATTTTGGCGGATATCTTTAAAACTCAATAAGTTCCTCTTGGACTTGGAGGAGAACATTGCATTCTCTATGATAAGTATTGTTCCTTTAGGCAGAGTTATAGTAGCTCTTCCAGAGCCTTCAATTAAATTACTACTACCAAAAATTGTAGTAACAACTGCCTTACACATACTTAAATGAGAGAAATATTTCTTCTCTTTGAATATTGTATGTGTTGTACATGAATCAACTAAACAAATATTTTTACAATTGAACTTTGATCCAAGTTTGCTTTGTGAAGTATCTATATTTGCTTCCCATGGTTTGACATACAAAAGAAATATACAAATAAACATTAGTATATTCTTGTCTATTAAATAAATTCGTGAACTTATTCTAGCATTTAACAAAAAAAAATTGAATGAATTGATATGCTAAAACAATACCTATTGATTTATTATCATTGACGTTGGTTACTGTTTATGGATAAAACGAACTCTAATATTAGTTCTGTCTCTATCTGTAGATAACTGTGAAAATGTAATACGCTCGTAAAGAAAGGTAGATGTTCTTTCTTTTAATACAGGAGCTAACGTAAAAAGAAAAACTCAAGAAAATACCGAACGAAATTAACATGCAACCTTTTGCAATTCAAAGCTCATTCTAAAGTTTTAGGGGAAAACAATTTTATCGTTATGTATATTTTGTTACATAGATATATTATATATGTAAAAGTATAGTATATCATAATTTCTGAAAACTACCATACTCTCTTTAGTTGTTTCCGACAACAAAGAATACTAGAATTATATTTAATCAAAAAGAACAAAGACTATTTAATAAAACAAATAATATTAATTGATACTAATCACTACTACTCATGTAAAGAACTATGATTACATGATGTTTATTAACTAACTCCTACGAATTGACAAAAATAAAATTTAAACTACTCAATCATCTTTAACCACGGATCCATCACCGATCAAGTGGTCTATTTTTCCATCAGGGTGCTCAAAGAAGTCTGTCACATCCAAGTGGGTGATGTCAAATTCATTGTTATAGACAAAATTAGTTTCAGGGCCTTTATTATTTAGAGATGTTTGATAAAGCTCAACCAAATGTCTTGGTACACAGACAAATATTTTTCCAATGCCCTTTTCCACCACAACAATAACATTCAGTTTCTGAACCATTTGCCTTTGGCTTCTCATCTTTCCCTTTCCACTTTTGGTGGTTATTTTTCTTTGGGGGGTGATTAACACCAGAAAAATTTCTTCCTTGTCTACGGCCACGACCACGAATAGGGTCACGGCCTTTTCCACGCTTAGCATAATGGGAATACACCTCATCCACTTCAGGCAATGGCGTAGACCCAGTGGGTCGATTTTCGTTATTTCTCATGAGCAAGTCATTGTTTCGCTCAGCCACAAAGAGAAGAGAAATCAGCTCAGAGTACTTTTTGAAATCTTTCACTCTGTACTGCTGTTGCATGTCCATATTGGAGGCATGAAACATTGTAAATATTTTTTCAAGCATATCATAATCAGTGATAGTATCTCCACAGAGTTTCAATTTAGAAGTAATTCTAAACATCACAGAATTATATTCAGAAATAGACTTAAAGTCTTAGAGCTTCAGATGAGCCTAATCATATCTTATTTGTGGAAGAGTGACCAACTTTAAGTTGTCATATCTTTCCTTTAAGTCATTCCACAAAACAAGCGGATCTTTTGACTGTGAGATATTCTATTTTCAACTCTTCATCAAGGTGATGGAGCAAGAAAATCAAGGTCTTAGCACAGTCTTGGGTGGATGCTTTAGTTTTGTCTTTAATGGCGTCTCCAAGACCCATTGCATCTAAATGGATTTCAGCATCCAACACCCATGTCATATAGTTCTTGCCCAAAATTTCATGGGCAACGAACTTTCTTTTCATAATGTCAGTCATAATTAAAAAGAGGAGAAAAGTTATACCTTAATCTTCTCAAAGAGCTTCTTGAGATGGAAGAGTCTCATGTTGATAACGTGTGATGAAAATAATAAAAGTAGAAGAACAATATTGCAGAGAAAGAGAGAGAAAATTCTTATTGAATTTTGAAATGATTTACAATGGGGTAAGACCCCTCTATTTATGAAGGGAAAATGACTTAGCCATAAAGTAAAACTCTCTACAAGATAGACATTCACTCTAAATAGAATTCTATATATATATATGCATGTTCGTCCAAAGTTAGGCTTTGTGTGTACTCATTTGGAACTTTTGTCTATCATGTAATTTCCAACTTGACTTACATTTAAGGCTCTCCTTAGACCCCACATCACTTATAATATGACTCATACACTTATTATCATACGAACTTGTTGAAACCTTCAAATCCCAATTCCGAGGTCGTTTACTCAAAAATCCAACCTTAGTTAATTCTTCCAACTTAAAGCTTCCGAAATGAGAATTTTCTTTCCAAATCAACTCCGAACTTCCAAAAATTCAATTCTGACCACGCGTACAGGTCGTAATACCTAAAGTGAAGCTGCTCATGGCCACAAACTGCCGGATGACGCGCTAGAGCTCAAAACGACCGATCGGGTCATTATATTTTCTCCCACTTAAATATACGTTCGTCCTCAAACGTGCTAAGAACTGCTCTGGAGTTGTCCGAAATCACTGGTTAACACCTCGTGCACCCACCCGTGCTATCACAACTCAGTTGATCATATTTGCTCGAACAAATCTGGAGATTCTCCCTTTTTACTTAGCCAAATAAGCCTTAGAGCAAAATTCCAACACCCGGAATTCTCTACTAGGCCTGTTTCCAGCATACGAACACCATATCAATAACCAAACGATGTACCAAAACATGATTGCATGCCTTTGCTGAATTAAAACCATACACCGCATAATTCACATGACCATAATGACAGCCTCTGATAATAATAGCCGACATTTCTCGAATTTGATGCTCACACACACCTCATGACTTATATATGTTTTGTTCCAACTCTTGCAATACTGCCACGACGGAAAAGATGTGTAGAAATTCATGACCAACTGCTGAGTCAATAATTCATTGTGTTCCTTCTCTTGACAAGAACCATTGCCTCATTATGAACCAAATAACTATATTTGCTATTTAATATACTTCATATAAATTCGATCGTCCTAGGTTTCATAATCTCGTCTCACCCAGTATAAGCTGCCCAAGCCATAAGACACCTAAGACACTGCCAAAAATCTCATATAATGTCGCAATGTGCCAACAAGCTACAAACTCGAATATGATACATAAGGAAACAAACTCTGGAAAGGACTACTCAACCCGCATAACTAATTAGACAACGGAAAAGGTGTAATAAGCCTTCCTCAGAATATGGGAAACAAAACACACAAGAATAGACATGGGAAACTATTAACTAACATCACACTGTTGCGGCATGCAACCCATCCAACCATGATACCCGTGGCTGCGTGCCACCCGATCCACACATAATAATCTATGAAGGACTTACTTACCGAGCTAAAATGCTCATACTTGTGAATTACTCGAATCTTAACCACAAGCACGCGGAGTGCATAATAAAAATTTTGGGGAGACAGATAGCGTCATACACTACAAAGCTCAAGCACGACTAAGGTGAAATAAATGATCTGCATCTCGAGCGCCATCTTGATCACGTAACACCATCGCTACGTAGAACTTCAACACACATGAATTTATCATGTTGTTTCACAACTCAAACGGCACAATATGGTATTACATGAAATAGCCAACGGCGAAATAACATCCAACGTCCGAATACTCCTCCATAAGGAGCGCTACACCGAAGTGAACATATCCGGCCTGATATAGAGCCTACATTCATATTCCAGATCCATCCACGAACCTCAAGCTGATTCTTATCGTACCGTACTAGGCCAATAACCTTCTGAGGATCCACAATAACCCTTCTTCCCATAATACACAAGAACAGTCATCGATTCGGAACAAACTTCCACATTCCACAACCAAATGAACCAGGCACCCTTCAGGCATAAATTCTCACATGAACGATAGCACCACAATCCCCATACTTGGTTTCAGTCCCTCACTCAATCAAGTGACTACATGTCACACTTATACAATCTTCCCATAGGACATGCTCTCACGACCTTCCGCACCAGATAACAAGTCTGCACATCCATACCACCGGTCGTACAAATGTTGTAAAGCAAATGAAAAATCCGAAATTAGTACTCAAAGCCTCTTACACAAGACACCGATCTTCGGTGACTCTAAAGACAATACCAACTTACTCTAACCATCTGAATACTTTCCCGCTCATCTGAGCTCTTGACATTCTTGTCAACACCAAACTGCATCTTTGATCCTCAACTTTTGAATCCCATGTCGTTCACTGTACTTAATCATGCCAATGCGCAAGAGTACAAGAATTTCATCTTAAATACTGGACTACTGATTGAGTAAATACTTCATCATATAGAAACCTTTTACTTAACTCATTTCAAGAGAACCATTGCAACACGTGACTGAATTCTCATACCCGTAGAAAATACCAACCTCAAGTAGTGGTTTAAACCACCATAGCTCTTCCAAGATCCATCTGCACATAATAGGCCATAATACTCAAAAGCCTCCAAATAAAATCAATTACGGTAGTCGTCAAGCCTCGCACACACCACCACAATTCACATGTATAACTTAACACCCTGAAGGAACTAATCACTACCACCATCATGCCAATTCAACTATTGCTAATTGGTATACTCATTCTGATACTTCCTCTATGAGTCCGAAGTTATTTTCTTCCATTTTCTCCAATGCTACATTGCAGACCGAAGTTAACATAAAACATTCCAAGCCCATTTTTCATAACCCTCTTCAACAAGCTAGATTCTCAACCATACTATGGACTCAAAATCCTTAGGCACCACACTTTACCCTTTGAATCCACTAGGACCGTGGCTGAGAGTCGCTCACTCTGACTTGGTCCTAAGTATAATCGACTCCAAGGCTCTGCTAGTACCTGAACACTCTCTCAAAGAAGCACCCGGCTAAATAACTTTTATTGCAGATCACCTCTACACGAAGCATAGATCCTGAGTCTTCCCAAAGCCTGGACATAAATTGATAAGGCCAACTATAGTATCTTCAACCCCATTGCTCAAATCACCACTGATGTTCTCTTTACTTAGTCGTAATAACCCATCAATACACCGATAACCAGAAACCTCACAAATAGACAACCATGCAATCTAATCATAGGCGATGGGACTCTCCCACTTAGCACGAAGCCACCACTGCATAACTCTGAAACCCACCAAGGTTCATCCTTCCTCTCTAACGTGACCCCGCACTATCGACCCGCCAAATTCCTTGAAACCTTCCAACGGTGCTACACCGAGCACAATTACTACAAAATTAGTAACCCATCTTGAGCCCGTGCTCATTCACCAGCTGAATAGTCCGTTCACTTCCCATTTGACATCTACTAAAAGGTGCGACTATATCTTCAAACCCAAAGTCATGTTGTATTTTTCTTCATATCAAGCAACTCCTTTTTGTTGTATCAAATCCCCCGCTGTATAATAGCCAATATTTCAAATTAAGTCCATAGACCCAGTCGCCGTCCACCATAAATCCCAAATCACTCTAAAATTTCCTCAAGGCGTGTAGTCATCCTACCATAAAATCCACGTGTTATTCTGTCCCAAAGGCAAATTAAAGAAAACCATAACACCGGCGAACTTAACATATTCAACAGGGACAATGACACCACATCACAGATGAAAATTCCACCGCGCTCAAAAATACCAAGTCTCGTTACTCCATTAAACCAAACTTGAACATTTATAGCCCGATTGCCTCTCCTCCGCTGGGAAATAAAATTTTGAATCTCTTAATCTTGCATTGAGTAAACATCCTTCCAAGTTATTCACTACTTCAACGCATAGACAAACACTCTACCAGATGTTTTAGACTTCAATACCACACAAGAGGGGGGTGATTTGTGTAGTACCCAATTTTTGTTTAACTTGAGTATAGAAGGACCTGGTTCTTCTATGTGTTCCAACTACTACTGTTGCGGAATAATAAGTACAGAAAATAAAGAACACGAAGATGTTTACGTGGAAAACACCTGGCTTAAAAGGTGATAAAAACTACGACCTACCTTCTAGTAGGATTTTTCCAAACTATTCACTAAAATCACTGAGCCAAAAACTACATTTACAAAAACTCTTTTGTAAACCTAGGATTAACTCTAATCCTGTTGTGGCACACAACCTCAACTATTGCGACAACTTCAAGTTAACTCTAACTTGAAAACTCTAAGTACCTAATACAATTGCTTCTATAAAAGCTGAAAGGTACAATGTAAAATCACCTAATACAATTAAACTAGAATAAAAGATAAACACTTGGAACTGGTTCTTCTATCTGGTTCAACTAATTGCTTGCAAAATTGCCTTGCTATTTTGCTCTTAATTCATGTTTAACTTTTGCTTATGTGCATTACCTATAAAAGAGAACAACACTGATATTTAAGGGGTTAGTAATTAGAGATTGACTAGGATATAAATGCTACTCTTCCATGGTGGAAGAGTTCTAGTTGATCTCATACTCTAACTCTATCCTTTTCCTAAACTGTGTTCTCTTTGTGTAAAAAGTCTTTCTCCTTATCCAATATGCAACCTTTTCGATCATGATCAGGAGATATTACTTCTGATAAGTTAGATTTATCTCCTTCACATACATCTCACATGTTTGTGTTCATCACGACTGTGCTTCACAGGATGGACCTGGTCCATGTCTGAGTTCTTTTGTCAGTCTTCAAAACTTCACATTTACTTGGGCCAACAAATTCTCCCTTTTGATGATGACAAACTCTGTGTTTTTCACTCACTTAGGGCCCTGTAAGAACTCAGCTTATTCATCATACAAAGTTTAGAAAAATTTACTTATCATCAAGGACCAGGTTATTTAGGTTTTAAACATCACATATTCAGAATATGTAAAGCACAATATCTCTTCCCCCTTTTGGCATCATCGAAAATTTGCATAAACAAAGTGTGAGTCCCAGATTTTAATAAGTACTCATGGCCACTGGGCAACTGCAAGTGTAATCATAGATTAATCATTAGTGATCAGGCAAACATATTTAAACTATCAAGGAAATAGTAACAGTCAACAAGAGAAAAAATAGTAGATATCATTGATAGACGATATATTTCTACCACAATCCACAAACAGAAAACAAAAATATTCAAAACATGAGCAAAAAGAAAGAGAAATCCCTAATCTGGGTCACTGATGGTACTAGACAGGTTCAGGAGATAAAGGCTAGAATACTTAATGCTTGGGGAAGCTAGACGGTTGGTTTTGGGCATGGAGAAGATGTAGAATATTGTGAAGAATCTCATCATTCTTATCCTTTCCCTTGGTAAGCTCAGTTCTGAGAGCATCCCTCTCGGTTTCAACCTCTACTAAGCGAACCTTCAGCCTAGCTATCTCAGCATCCTTGGCCTCACTTTCCTGAACTAAAGCCCTGACTTCACTATTGATAGGTGTCTTCTTAGATGAACCAGGTTCATTTGGGATGGCATTGACCAGATAGTCACAAGCAATCAGAGTATTAATTCCGAAGTAATCCTTGCTTGTGGCCATTTCCCATTTCTTTAGAGGCACCTTGCATCGATCCAGAACAGTAGTCAGAATAAATACATGGGGGTGGCATGGGCCTTGGAGCCAGTGATAACCCTATCCAGTAGCTTGATGATGAATGCAGGCCAGTTGATTTGCCTTCCACTTTCAAGGCACTCCATCAGAACTAAGTCCATATAGTTAGCAATATGCCTTCTTTCCTGCCTAGGCAGTAGGCACTTGTTGACAAACTCAAAGAGGACTTTGTGTTGTGGCTTCATTTCACTCTTGTATATAAACTTGGCCTCATTCACTTTTTGAACATCACAGAATCGCCTAGTAATTTCAAAGGCAGGAGGAAGGGAATCCAGACTTGGTCTTTGCCTAGTGTAGTCATCATATCCCTCAGCAGGGATGTCAAGAATCTCTCCCAGCTTCTCTGCATCAAAGGTCACTTGAACTCCTTTTACTTGGCTAGTGACTCTGCCATCTTTGACCTCAGCATTTTCCATGAATTCAATGATCTCATTTCTGGCTAGCCTTCCATCCATTTGAAGGACCATGTCCTTCCATCCCTGAATAGCAAGGGCATCAACCAAACGGACCATTCATGGTTCCACTAAGTCTTTCAGCAATCTTCCCTTCAAAAAATTTCTTTTGCCAAATTTGGCCAGCTTTTCTTGTTCACCATAAGACTCACTTTTTTCTTCACCACTCCATTCTTCATCTTCAGAAACTCTAACTTGTTTGCTTTTCACTGAAGACCTTGTCCTCTTGGCCAATGAAGGTTCAGTAGCCTTAGACACAGATGAAGACTTCTTGGAAGAAGTCTTGGTCTTTTTGGGCTTGGGGGTCTGAACCTCCATTGTCGTATGGTCCTCCTGATGGACCTGTTACATCTCCTCAACATCAACAGCTTCAGAGGACTCTACAACCTTACCTTTTCCTTTATCCATCCTCTTTTTCTTATATTTAGCCAAAGCCTTTTGTAGTTCACTCTGTTTCACCCTACGTTTTGTGGCTCTTCCCTTTGGAAAGGGAATTTCAGTAGTTGTTGGGGAGGAAGCCTTTCATTTCTTGGAAGATTTTGCAGAACTGGGGGCTTTTGGTGTTGAAGTTCTCCTTTTCTTTGGATCATAACTGGCACCTACTTTCTTCATAAGGTTTGCTAGGGTCTCCTCAATAGATGAACCATGTTCATCTGCCTATGAACTTAGATTAATCAACCCTTCAGCAGCCTCCCCTGAACCACTTCCCCCTAACTTCTTGCCACTTTCTTCCACAGTTGCATGTTCAACCCCACAGATAGCTGGTACTATCAATTTAGAAGTGGGTGAAGAACTAGCCACTCCTTTTCCTTTTCCCCTCACATCAACACATACACCCTCTCTCTCTCTCTATTTTACTTTTTCATTTTTCTTTTTACCTCCTCTTCTTCGCAATTCAGTCAGTTCCACATTTCCAACAGACCCAACCAAAATAAACCTATTTTTTAAATTTTAGTCAAAGCAGAACTACCTTAAAAGGGGAGTTTTGAGCCTTCTCAGAGTCAGAAGACCAAGTTCATTCCCCCTCACTAGCAGATTTGAACGAATCGTCTGAGTTCTTAGAATCTTGGGCTTGGCTTGACTTTAATTTTTTGTTCAATTTCTTTGAAAGAGCACCAGTTGCCACCGTTTTTCGAGCAAGCATTTTTACTCGCCTTCTTCTAGGTTGAGTGGTTGTGCTGGGCGGAGGTGGTGTGGAAGAACCAGAAGGGGAGGGTGGTGGAGGAGTGCCTGGATTATCTTGAGGGTTCGACATTGTAACTGACTTCTTGAGAGAATTTGTGAGTTAGGCTTTTGGAAGAGAGAACCATTGAGAGTGAAATAGATTTTTGAAGGTTTGGAATAGTGAGGGTGGCAGAAGGTGATGATGGGTATTTAAAGAAAGAGACCTATTTAATGGCTAACGGTAGCTTTTAGCAGTCAATTAGAGGTCTAATCAACCTGAAATTGCAGGTTGAATGAACGGTTAAGCTTCCCTAGATTTTAGGCATTTATGTGGTGAGAACTCTAGTAGAGACGGAACATAGTTCAAACAATAAACGGATAGGATTTCCTGATGTGTTTGAACATAGGTAGGACTCTGCTCATGATTTAAATATTTATATTTCTAATTGTGCAGAGTATAGAAAACATATCTCGTTTTTCAAATGACCAATACTGATGAACCAGGTTCTTCATTTAGAATTCTCTTGATCATGCCTCAAATTACCATAATAGAGAAAATTTTGTTAGAGATCAGTGAGTCATATCAACACATCTCACAGGAGTATACTATTTACAGTATAAAACTGAGTAAAAATTAATCTAGGTATTTACACAAGTTCCAGATTTCCTAGCCAAAAAAAATTCATTCATTTATTTCAATTTTTTTATTGTGCATTCTGAGCTGGTCTCGTTAGGTGATCTTAATCATCCCTAATTCTAATATATTCCTTTCAAAGCTTTCTCTACTCAGTGATTTAGTAAAGATGTTAGCAATTTGTTTATCAGTACCACAAAATTCTATGGTAATCAATCCTTTCTCATAGTTGTACCTTAAGAAGTGATGTCTAACATCTATGTGCTTAGTTCTCTTATGATGAACTGGGTTCTTTGTCATACTTATAGCACTAGTGTTATCACAAAAGATTGGGATGTAACCAACTTCAATGCCAAAATCTATCAGCTGCTATTTGATCCACAGTAGTTGAGCACAACAAGAGGCAACATCAACATATTCAGCCTCAGCAGTGGATAAGGCGACTAAATTCTACTTTTTAGTAGCACATGATACCAGACATGAACCAAGAAAATAAGCCATACCAGAGGTGTTTTTCCTATCCACAAGGAAACCTACAAAGTCAGCATCAGCATATCCCACTAGATTAAAGTTACTACCTTTAGGGTACCTAAGGCAAAGATCAGTAGTGCCTTTCAAATATCTCAGTATCCTCTTGACAGCAGTCAAGTGAGATTCCTTATGATTTGCTTGAAAATGAGCACAAAGCTCTACACTGAAAACTATGTCAGGTCTGCTCGCAGTAAGATTCAAAAGTAAACCAATCATACCCCTATACAACTTCTGATCAACAGATGAACCAGGTTCATCTATGTCTAATTTAGTAGTTGTTGCAATGGGTGTGTCTATTTCTTTTGATTCATCCATTTTAAACTTCTTAATCAACTCTTTTGCATATTTCTGTTGATGGATCATGGTTCCATTTGGGTTTTGTTTGATCTGTAAGCCTAAGAAAAAGTTAGGCTCACCTATCATATCATTTCAAACTCACTCCCCATTAATTAGGAAAAGTTCTTACTCGGTTTATCAGTGGTTGCCCCAAAAATTATGTCATCAACATATATTTGTACTACAAGATGATCCTTACCTTATTCCCTCAGGAATAGAGTATTGTCAATTTTACCTCTCTTGTAAGCATGTTCAAGCAGGAATTTGGACATTCGTTCATACCATGCTCTAGGAGCCTGCTTGAGTCCATAGAGAGCTTTGTCTAATTTGTACACATGTTTCGGACACTCCTTGCTCTCAAATCCTGGAGGTTGTTTGACAAACACTTCTTCTTTTAGGTAGCCATTTAGGAAGGCACTTTTGACATCCATCTAATGAAGAGTAAATTCCATGTGTGCTGCAAAGGCTATGAGGAGTATTATTTCCTCCAGTCTTGCAACTGGAGCAAAAGTCTCATCATAATCTATGCCATCCTCTTGGCTATAACCTTGGACCACTAGCCTGACCTTGTTCCTTGTAACTGTTCCATCTTCATCAAGATTGTTTCTAAAGACCCATTTAGTATCAATTACTGATTTGTCCTTGGGTCTTGGAACTAGATGCCAAACTTGACTTCTCTCAAACTGATTGAGTTAATATTGCATTGCATTTACCCAATCTGCATCCTACAAAGCCTCAGCAACATTTTTAGGTTCAATAAGAGATAAGAAAGCATCAAAAGCACACAAATTCTTTAATTGTGATCTAGTTTTAACTCCAGATATTGGATTAGTAATTATGTTCTCAATGGGATGAGAACTTTGATACTTGTAAGGTTTCACAATTAACTGGTTTTTGTTTGATGTTTCTCCCATGTTCTGTTGTTGAGGAATAGGCTCATGGACAGGTTCCATTACGGGATTGGTTTCAGTTCTTCTTTGTTCAGTTCCACTGTCAGGTTGCCCTGGATGGAAGAACCTGTTCCATCACCTGTTCCTTCTTTTAGTTCATCTTCAGCTTGAGCTATGACTTTACTCAATTCTTTTACCAACCCAATAGCTTCATCTTCATGTTCCTGTCTCTCAGAAAGAATGTTAGTTTCATCAAAAACTACATGTAAACTTTCTTCTACACACAAAATTCTTTTGTTGTGCACTTTATAAGCTTTGCTATGTGAAGAAGATCCCAAGAATACTCCCTCATCACTTCTGGGATCAAACTTACCTAGGGAGTCCTTTCCATTATTGTGCACAAAGCGCTTGCATCAAAATGCCTTAAGATGGGATATATTTGGTTTTCTCCCTTTAAGTAACTCATAGGGAGTCTTCTCTACAAGAGGTCTAGTCATGCATCTATTAATGATGTAACATACAGTATTTACAGCCTCTGCCCAGAACGTATGGGGCAGTTTACTGGAAAGAAGCATAGTCCTAGCCATATCTTCAAGAGTCCTATTCTTTCTTTCAACTACTCCATTTTGTTGAGGAGTCCTAGGGGCAAAAAAATTATTATCTATACCATGCTCATCACAAAATTTATCAAACTTAGCATTTTCAACTTTAGTTCTATGATCATACCTAATTGATGCAAGTTGATTACCTAGTTGTTTCTCAGTTTTTCTAACAAAGGCAGTAAACATGTAAAATGTTTCATCCTTAGATGTTAAATACCCAAGTAAACCTAGAGTAATCATCAACAAGTACCATCACATATTTCTTACCACCTCTGCTCAATATTCTCATTGGATCACAGAGATCCATATGAACCAGTTCCATCGTCTTGGTTGTGCTTACCATTTTCTTGTTTTTAAAAGATGATCTTACCTGCTTCCCCCTTGCGCATGACTCACAAACTTTGTCTTCCTTAAACTTGATGTTAGGTAACCCTATCTCCAGGTCCTTGGAGACTAATTTGTTGAGTTGATTCAGACTTGCATGACCAAATCTTTTGTGCCACAAGAGGGGATTATTGTCCAACACACTCAAGCAAGTGAGTTCATTTTCTGAAAGAGTGGAAAAATCTACAATGTAAATATTGTTAACTCTTTTTCCCTGCAAAACAATCTTGTCAGTGGTAAGATTAATGACAAAACATTTGGTAGAGGTGAATGCTACCAGGTTACCTCTGTCACATAGTTGTAATACACTGATTAGGCTATATTTCAAGTTATCTATCAAGTAGACATTCTCAATGGAATGCAAGTCTGTCTTACCTATCTTTCCAACCCCAATGATCTCACCTTTCTTCTCATTTCAAAAGGAGACATTATTACCTCCTTTTAGGTCTTCAAGTGAAAGGAACTAGTTCTTACTTCCAGTCATATGCTTTGAGAAGCCACTATCCATGTACCATATTTGGCTACTTCCCTTCACTTGGACATGTAAAACGAAATCAGGGGTTAGTCTTAGGAACTCAAACTAGTGTGGGTACCTTTCTATAGGCAAAGGGGTGAATTAAATTCCTTTTGGCCCATCTAGGCAGCCTATTTTTGTCTTGAACAAAGGTTTTGTTCTTTTGACTGATCTTTTCTTTTGCATTACATTCACTTTTGTAATGACCAGTCTTGTCACAGTGTGTGAAGATTTTATTTTCAGGAAGTGTGATATATTTGCTTTTGGGATCCCACTTAGGTGCTGGGGTCCCACAGCCAAGTCCTCTCTTGTTGCTCTGTTCTGCTCTTGTAGCCAAGATAGTACATCAGAGGACTTATTCCATTTGCAAGTTCAATTTAGTACATGCTTCACCTTGCCTAGATCTTCTTTTAGGACTCTTATCTGCTCATCTTTCTTGTACAACACATCCTTCATTTTTCCCAGATTTTCTTCTAAGGAGAGATGTGTGTGATGAGCTTTCTTCTTACCTGTTCCTAATTTCAATTTTAAATTTCCAAACCTAAGTTCTAAGACACTGGTGTCAAGTTCAAGAACCTGGTTCTTCAACTCAGCATTTTTATTATCACTTTCACTAGCCCTAAATTCCAGATTTTTGCACTTGGCTTTTAGGATCACACATTCCCTAGACAACTGTTCTTTCTCATTGTTTATGACCGCAGACTCATCAATGAAATCTAGCAATAATTCAGATAGCCTTTCTTTATAAAAAAATTTAATCTTGTCTTTGAGATGAATAACAATTACCTCTTATTCATCGTCTGATTCTCCAATGGCCATAAGTGCTTGTTCATCTCCAGCTTCATCTTCTGAATCCTCATCTGAGGTTTCTCCCCAAGCAACAGCCATAGACTTTGTTGATCCTTTATTCCTTTTGGGTTGAACCTGTTCCTTTTTCCTATATCTTCGTTCAGCCCTTTCCTTCTTCCATTCAATTTCCCACTAGGGACAATTCTTGATCATGTGGTCAGTCTTACCACATTTGTAATAGCCCTCGTTGGTCTATTTTTCAGGAACCCTTGGTTTGTTGAAGGTTGCACCTCTTGAAGAACCCTTTCCTCTCATTAGGTACTTCTTGAAATCCCTTGTGATCATAGCCATTTCATCATCCTCTAAGTCTGCACCTTCAGCTAGTCTAAGAGCCAGGCTTCTTTCCTTCTTGGGTGCATCCATCTTCATGGTTTGCCTTCTCAGTTCATAGGCAGTGAGATTTCCAATCAACTCATCCAACTTGAGAGTAGCAATGTTCTTTGATTCCTGAATAGCCGTGATTTTGCTTTCCCAGGCTACTAGCAAGACCCTTGTCAAGATTTTCTCAACCTTGTCTTCTTCAAGGATAATTCTTCCAATTGACTTAAGTTCATTTGTTAGTATTGTGAACCTTATGTACATCTCTTGGATGGTTTCTCCTTCCTTCATGGTGAAATTCTCATATTGAGAATATAGAAGTGTTCCTCTTGATCTCTTTACTTGAGGAGTTACTTCATGGGCCACTTGTAGAGTGTCCCATATCTCCTTAGCAGTGGTACAACTTTGAATCTTATTGTACTCGTCTGGACCTAGTCCACACACAAGCCATTTCTTGGCCTTGGTATTCTTTTCCCATTTCTTCAAATCTACAGCAGTACAGTAGCTCTTGTCTTTGGCACGTCCACTCTTTCAGCATTCTTCTTTCTAGTAGCCAAGGGACCATCAGTAACTATATCCCAGAGTTCATAGTCTTCTCCTATGATGTGGTCTCTCATCCCGTTCTTCCATTAGGAATAGTACTGGCCATTAAAGAGTGGAGTCCTAGTAGTGGATTGCCCTTCCCAATTTCTAGGTGGTGCACTCATCTTGATCTATTCCTAAGGTGTTAGCCTCTTTAAGGATAACCCGCTCTGATACCAATTGATGTTTTAGACTTCAATACCACACAAGAGGGGGGGTGATTTGTGTGGTACCCAATTTTTGTTTAACTTGAGTATAGAAGGACCTGGTTCTTCTATGTGTTCTAACTACTACTGTTGCGGAATAATAAGTACAGAAAATAAAGAACACGAAGATGTTTACGTGGAAAACACCTGGCTCAAAAGGTGATAAAAACCACGACCTACCTTCTAGTAGGATTTTCCCAAACTCTTCACTAAAATCACTGAGCCAAAAACTGCATTTACAAAAATTCTTTTGTAAACCTAGGATTAACTCTAATCCTGTTGTGGCACACAGCCTCAACTGTTGCAACAACTTCAAGTTAACTCTAACTTGAAAACTCTAAGTACCTAATACAATTGTTTCTATAAAAGATGAAAAGTACAATGCAAAATCACCTCCTATAATTGAACTAGAATAAAAGATAGACACTTGGAACTGGTTCTTCTATCTGGTTCAAGTAGCTTCAGGATTGCATGCTTGAATCACACATAAATTGCTTGCAAAATTGCCTTGCTATTTGCTCTCAATTCACGTTTAACTTCTGCTTATGTGCATTACCTGTAAAAGAGAACAACACTGATATTTAAGGGGTTAGTAATTAGAGATTGACTAGGATACAAATGCTACTCTTCCATGGTGGAAAAGTTAGTTGATCTCATACTCTAACTCTATCTTTTTTCTAAACTGTGTTCTCTTTGTGTAAGGAGTCTTTCTCCTTATCCAATATGCAACCTTTTCGATCATGATCAGGAGATATTACTTCTGATAAGTTAGATTTATCTCCTTCATGTGCATCTCACATGTTTGGGTTGATCACGACTGTGCTTCACAAGATAGACCTGGTCCATGTCTGAGTTATTTTGTCAGTCTTCAAAACTTCACATTTACTTGGGCCAACACTACCATTACACCAATATTGTGCGATAGCAACGCATGAATCGTCGTAACAATTAATGCCAAATCTCAAAACCTTAGGTAATACTGATACTAAGATAAAATAATAAAACGACCTTCCGCAAGGCGAGACAATAGCCCGATCAAATACGCAGGTAGGAATATCCCGCACCACATTTGTAGTACCATTACATTTTCTCAATTCCCGATTTATAATAAGCGCTTACGTCGCATAAGATTGAGTAGGAAAGAAACAAAGGCATAAGCCTCAAAGGAATCAAACCGCATGATGAGGAATCAAGAAGGGAAGTACTCCTAACAACCCTGTAGCCTCTCGAAGATAAGTACAGATATCTCTATACTGATCCGCAAGACTCTACTAGTTGATAAGGTGACTTGGTAGACTTAGCATGATATGCGTAGCTGTTATCCTCATATTTTACCACTACAGGTATGTCTCTACACTCATTCGAGGACAAATGTTTGTGTTTAAGAGGGGGGATGTAACGATCCGCCCGATTATTTTGAGTATCTTAGCCCTGATCCCCTATTTATTGCCTCTTATATATTGTATTATGGTTAGATGATTTTTTAGAGGTATTCAGTATTGGTTCAGGTGAGTTTCAGAGTGAAATGTGACACATAATTCTAAGTTGGAGGCTTAAGTTGAAAGGTTGACTGTAGTTTGACTTTTGTGTAAATGACTCCGGATTGGAGTTTTGACGGTTCCAATAGCTATGTATGGTGATTTTGGATTTAGGAGCATGTCCGAAAGTTGATTTTGAGGTTCCTAGGTCGTTGCGACTTGAATTGGCAAAAGTTAGAAAGTTGAAGGTTGTAATATTTGACCGAGAGTTGAATTTCTTGATGTCGGATTCGGATTCCAAAAGTTAGAATAGGTCTGCCATGTCATTTATGACTTGTGTGCAAAATTTGAAGTCAATCGGAGTTGTTTTGGTATGAATCGGCATTAGTTTTGGAATTCAGAAGTTCATAGATCCAATAGGCTTGAATTGGGTTGTGATTCATAGAATCGATGTTGTTTGTTGTTATTTTTGGCCTCGAGTAGGTCCATTATGTATTTTGAAACTTATTGGTATATTCAGATAGGGTCTCGGGGGGCCCGGGTGTGTGATTGAATCCGGAACAATTTTGGACTTGTGCACTTTGTTGAACCACTATTGTTCTGGTGACATCGCACCTGTGAAGGGTTTGGCCGTAGAAGCGAGGGGCTTTAGGCCAGGAAGGAATCGCAGACGCGAGGCTCTTTCCATATCTGCAAGCTTGCAGAGGTGAGGATTTTGGTCGCAGATGCAAACATGGCCAAGTGGGATCGCAGAATCAGACATCGTCTGCAGAAGTGTGTTTTGTTCGTAGAAGCGGAAGTGCAGATGCGTGTTTGGTCCGCAGAAGCAGAAAGTCATGGCTTAAGTTCGAAAGTCATGGCTTAAGTTAGACCGCACCTATGATGGATTTTTCATAGGTGCAACATCGCACATGCGACCTTTAGCCCACAGATGCGAAATTGCTGGGGCAGAAAAAGGGTTTTTGAGGGTTTGAATTTCATTTTCATACTTTGGACCTAGAGAGATCGATTTATGGCAATTTTTTGAGGGTTCTTCAAGAAAATCATTGGGATAAGTGATTCTAACTTGATTTTGACTATATTACACGAATCCATTGTTATTTTCAATATTTAATTAGTGATTTGAGTTGGAAATTTGGGGAATTTTTTTGAAAACTTCTTGGGCTAAATTTTGGGGATTTGAAAGGCGATTTGAGGTTGGATTTGAGTAATTCTGGTATGGTTAGACTCGTTATTGAATGGGTATTCAAAGTTTTTAATTTTGGGGAGAGGTGATCAGGCAGGACATGGTACGACTGTAGATTTCTGAGGACATGGCACTTGATAGGAAGGTTTGGAGGTCAAGCATTAGGGTTGTAGGTTAGGGAGTAGTAGAGCTTTGTGTACTTCATATCGGGGGTGAGGCAGGGTTGGATTAGGGTTGATCTTATATAGCTTGCAATTTATGTTGAATCCACACTATCCTTGCTGTTTATCTTAGCCCCAGGCCTTAGTTACTGGTTACTGTTATTGCATGTCATTTATCTTTTGGTTGTTATGCTTCCGTTACTATTATGGTTTCTACTGGAGTTACTAATAAATTGACTCCTTCTCTTTTTCTTTTTGTAAGATGAGGGTCTATCGGAAATAGCCTCTCTACCCTATCAAGGTAGGGGTAAGGTCTGCGTACACATTACTCTCCCCAGACCCCAATTTGTGGGATTTTACTGGGTAGTTGTTGTTGTTGTTGTTGTTGTTGTTGTTCCAAGACACGGGCCCGAGTTGACTTTTTGTTTCTTTTTAAAGATCGTAATTATATTTTTCTAAATTGTTTCCTATAATTTATATTTATGGAATGAAGTTGTTTTGGCTAGATTCGAGCCGTTCGGAGTTGGATAATCGAGGAAAAGGCTTTCTAGTGGAATGAGTTAGCTTGTTTTGAGGTAAATGTCTTGCCTAAGTTTGTGTGGGGGAATTACCCCTTAGGATTGGTGTTGGTTTGTGTTAATTGTGATATGTGAAAGTCGTGTACTCAAGGTGACGAGAATGTACACGGGTTAAATGTGGAAATTGATCAGTTTTAGCTATGTAGATTCCTTTCATGCATTAATTGAGTTACCTTAACATGTTATATTCATCATCATCAGTCCATCTTCACATGCTCTACTTGTCTTATCTCTTACTTGTTAATTGTTTTTACATGTTTAGTTGAAGTATTGTTTCCTCTACTCCTCATTCATTATTTAACCTTTGAGTTCTTCACCTGAAGTTGTTATTTTTGGAATATCTTGTTGTTAAAATTGGTATAGAGTTATGAAGGACGTGATTTACATTGAGGCAAAGTTATAAAGATGTAAATACTATTCTTGTTGAGTTATTCATCTTCGGTTGTTATTGTTGAGACCCTTGTGCATATTGTGGTTGAGCTATGGACTATTTTTTTTTAAAACACTATTATTGTTGGTTTCTTGGCAAGTTATGATATTGGGCAGTTGAAGTTCGACTTGTGATACTTGTGATATTGATACGCTTGCGGTGGCATAAGGATTTGGGGTTGAAACGCATGCGGTGAGATAAGGTAGGTTTGATACGGGTGTTGCTAGTAGGGGAACTACTTGAAGCCACACTGTGTGATAAGGTGGGCTAAAATGCGAGAAGCTATTTCAGAAAAAATAATTTTCAAAGCTAAATGCAAGGCTCCCGCGGTGATATAAGGAAAGATTGTGAATTATTTTATGATTTGAAACTACGAGGCGGTACCTCGATAGTGAATCTTTTTGATAATTTTCTATTACTCACTTGTGTTTGGTTGCTTTGTTTACTTGGCATAAAATTTCTTGTTTTCTTCCGTGATGCATTATTCGCCTTAGTTCAGTGTAGCCAATTTTGGTATATTCTTACTTGTTTCATTTCCATTGTTATTATTATTACACTATTAATTAATCGTTCAGTTTCTTATTTATTCCAGTAGGACCTTGACCTGACATCATACTACTCTACCGAGGTTAGGGTTGAAACTTACTGGGTACCATTGTGGTGTACTCATTCTACACTTCTGCATATCTTTTTGTGCAGATCCAGGTACCTCCTACTAGTCCAAGAACTAGTGAGACGAGCTCAACTTCGGAGACTTCAAGGTATACATGACGGCGTCCGCAGGCCTCGGAGTTCCCCTCTAACTAGTTTACTTCATTTTCTTTCCTTTTATAGACACATTGTTGTATAGAGATGATCAGTCCTTATTCGTAGAGCTTGTGACTTGTTATCACTAGGTTTTAGGAAGTTTGTATGTGCTGATTGCGGAGTTTTATTTATAATAGTTGTTGAGTATTTGAGAGTTTATTCGGTATTTCAGTTATATTCCGCATATGTTACGCTTACGTAGTCTTAGAAACTAGGTTCTATCATGACATCATACGGAGGAAAATTGGGCTCGTGACTGTATCGGTGTAAGAGTGATTCTATATAAAACTTCATTTCAAAAAGTGATTTTCTCATAAAGACTAACCATAATTAAAAATAATAATAGCTATTGTTGGCAGGGAAATATTGACTTTTCAAGTTCTAATTTCATGAAACTTCATTGGCTTGAAATGTGAGTTTTCCAATGCTATTCACGATATCGGGTTATGAGATTGATGAGTAGAGCTCAAAATACTATTATTTGACTAATTTAAATAAATGCAATAAAAGAAAGAGAAATGGATGTTACTCTAGGAAACTGTCGTTTTTCAACCGTTGTTCGTTTCCTTTCTCATTTCAATCATTTTCCAGCTTATCAAGTTCGAATTTTATTTGTTTGTCTTTTGTCAAAAAAATTAGTTCCCCAATAAAAATATTTCATATCTTCTTGATAAATAATGTGGTTCTCTTTCAGAATATATATCACTTGATCATACTGTTCTTTCCTGAAAATAACTACCTAAAGGTCGGTTCAGAAGTCAAAGATCAAATAATATTTTTGAGACAGTTCAGTTAATTTGTTGATCAACAAAGAAAGAAGAAAAAAGAATTCCACTTTCTCTGCCCATTTTATTACTTTAATTTTTTTCACTTTCCAAATTATCATACACAGAAATATACAACTACTCTAAAAAATCCTACACATATGAAGAGAATAGAAACAAAAGCGAATATTTTACTAAATTAATAACAATTCTTGTCCTTAGAGGCTCAGAGCATACATCAATGAATCCCCCAACAAAATAATAATATAGTGTCGGGGAAGTACCATTGTAACTATTAAATATTTAATCATAAATAATATAAATATATAATAGAAAAATATTAATCAATGGGTGATTAATTCCAAAATTAAATTAAAGAATAAACCAATACCTCAAGAATCAAAGCAAAGATAAGTAAAAAGTTCTGTCTTGTACAACTTGTACTTATGTGAAGAAGGAAGGCAACTACATTGGCCTTTCAAGGTCTTTTGGCTGTTTTTTCCTTGAAAGACTGAGACAGACAAAGCCTTTGCCGCTGCAATTTCAGAAGGTTGAAGCTCCAAGAAGACAACACCTACATTAAATTATCATCCAAGTACCAGACAAAACACACTAATGATCTTTGGACAAAATCTTACATTAGGAATTGGTTAATCATATCCAAAGACAAATTTTTGTTATACTTAATATCAGTTGCATTAATCATGAAACATGCATGAATAAGATACAGGTAAACCCCCTGGTCTACCTGCCAAAGAGGGAAAAAATTATTGTTCAATTGTTGCAGTCATATCATCAAACATAATTGGTGCACATTTTACTGTTATCACCTATTTATCACATCTTACTCATAATACTTCATTTACTTTGTGTACGGTGAAATCGGAGGGTCCAATTCCTCTTCATCGAGGCACCTCAGAAGATCGTCTTGAAGCCTCAAGGCTATAAGGCTATGATCGAGTTTCCTCCCTCGAGATTGGTAGACGCCCGACCTTGGGACAATGTTGACCACGGCTATGATAGAAATGGGGAGTTCCCAAGGTACACGGCTAGGACTAACAGAGCCTAGTGGAATACCCTAACCCTGAATCAGGGTGTCACTTAGCTGTCCCATCTCGGCGTCTTTGTCATTAATGTATTTTGTACTATGTTGGGATTCCCCTCCTATATAAAGGGGATCCTTGTCATTTTGTAAACCCCTATTGCTTCTGTTGCTCCACACGAAATATACAAAAACATTCCCTCTGCTCTCTAGCATATTCTCTTGATATTATTTCTTCCATTTATTATCTTCATTATTGTTCAACATTTATTGATTATCACTGGCCATAAAGAGCCTTTGCTGATTTTATTATATCTGTTAGTCATATCTCGACCACTTTCGATAGCTCATAGCCGAGCTCCAGAATTGACCTCGAGGTTTCCAAATCGACAAGCTTGAGGCCCTGATTGTTAACCTATCGGTTTGGTTATCGCCTTATTCTTAACTCTTATCTCATTTCTAAGTCTCACACATAGCATCAACTGCTTAACAACTAGCATAAAAATAGATCACGTATTTTTAGAGTCTCATAATCAAATTTAATTGTTATTACCATTTTTACGGTAAATAGTTTGGCGCCCACCGTGGGGCTAAAAATAATAGTGATTATTTTCTTACTGGTTTTACTACATAACGCAAGTTATCTTTCACACTTTCTCTTGTCCAAGATCTTCGATTTCAGGTCAAAATGTCTAACTCAGTGAATGGAGGTGGAAACGAAAATCTTGAGGATCACGGAGAAAACGGTGTGGCTACTTCAGGTGTTGGTGTGCCACCACAAAACCCTGGGAATGCACCAGAGCCAATCCCCATGGACGCGGTCTCACGCGACGCCCAACACATCGACATAAGCTCCCACACTGACAGGAGCATGCACCAAGGGGATCCACAAGAAGCTCAGAAAACCCCAACCATGGAAGAACGGGAGGTTAGCCTTCATGTTATTTTCAAAATGTTACAGGCACAACAGTTAGCTATTGCTCTGCTGTAAAGTCACCAGAAAACTCCTAGCACGGTAGCACCGGGGACAGCTCTCCCAGCCGAGCAGTTACTGGAGAGATCGAGCAATAACGGGTCGATGACCGATCCCTTCATCGTAAAAGTGCTCGAGGACCTTACCAGAAGGATCGAATCATGCGAGAAAATGAAAGAAGCCAACGACAAGAAGGTCGAGACCTACAACTCCAGGGTCGATCAAATTTCGGGCGCACCCCCGGTCCTAAAAGGTGTGGATTCGAAGAAGTTCATACAAAGGTCGTTCCTAGAGGAAGCGGCTCCGAAACCCATTCCAAAGAAGTTCAAATGCCAGACCTCCCAAAATATAACGGGACCTCAGACTCCAATGACCACGTTATTGCTTACACTTGCGCAGTGAAGGGCAACGACATAAAGTATGACGAAATCGAGTCCGTCTTACTAAAGAAGTTTGGGGAAACACTCTCGAAAGGGGCCATGATGTGGTATCACAACCTAGCTCCTAACTCCATAGACCCATTTGCTATGCTAGTAGACTCCTTCATAAAGGCACATGCCGGTGCCATCAAAGTAGCAACAAGGAAATCCGACATCTTCAAAATCAAGCAAAGGGAGAACGAGATGCTGCGAGAATTTGTATCTCGCTTTCAAATGGAATGAATGGAGCTACCGCCAGTCTCTAACGACTGGGCAGTGCAGGCATTCACTCAAGGTCTTAATGAGTGAAGTTCAGTGGCTTCAAAGCAGTTGAAACAAAATTTGGTCGAGTACCACGCTGTGACCTAGTCGGACGTCCACAATCGACACCAGTCGAAGATCAGGGTCAAAGACGACCATCTAGGAGACCCCTCGGGCTCAGTATACCCAAGAAGGCTTCAGGCGAAGGAGCCAAAGCCAAACAAAGAAAGGTATCAGCCATACACCGAAGATAGAAGGAATGCCCCGAGGCGCAACCCGCCTCGCAAGACCGAAGGATAGACCGAGGACAGAATCCTCGGGGACTCATCAAAAGAGCCGGATTCGATAGGAATACAGGGCCAACAGAGGCACCTCGCTTATCAGAATACAACTTTAACGTCGACGTATCGGACATCGTGTTCGTCATCAATAAAATCAGAGGGCATGTGGCCCGACCTATACAATCGGATCGTTCACAAAGGAATCATAACTTAGTGTGTAAATTTCACAACATGCACGGCCACAGGACCGAGGATTGCCACCATCTCCGAGAAGAGGTAGCCCGACTACTTTACAAAGGTCACCTCTGGGAATTCCTCAGTGATCGAGCCAAAAATCAGTTCCGAGAAAGAGAGGCGGACAAGAAGAACGAAACAAATGAGCCACAACATGTCATCCACATGATCTTAGGAGGCATCGATGCCCCACAGGAACCCATAATGAGAAGGACAAAAATATCCATCACCAAAGAAAAGTGAACCCGGAGTATATACCCGAGGATGCCCTCATATTCAGCGAAGAGGAAACCGAGACCTTGTCTCAACCTTACAATGATGCACTGGTAATCTCTTTCCTTGTAAATACTTTTCAAATAAAACGTGTACTCGTGGATCCAGGTAGCTCAGCCAACATTATCAGGTCGAGGGTAATAGAGTAGCTTGGACTGCTTGACCAAATCATGCTCGCCACTCGAGTCCTCAATGGATTCAACATGGCAAGTGAAACAACGAAAGAAGAAATCACCCTCCCAGTCAACGTGGCCGACACAACCCAGAATGTCAAATTCTATGTCATCTAAGGAGACATGAGGTACAACGCCTTGTTCGGGAGGTCGTGGATACACTGCATGAGAATAGTACCATCCACCCTCCACCAAATGATGAAATTCCCGACAAAGGATGGAATTAAAAACATCTATGGGGAACAACATGCGGTAAGAGAAATGTTCACGGTGCACGATGTGGCACCGGCACCAATACCAAACTACATCTTCGGTTAAGCCCAATTAAACAAAGCAAAGGACTGTACCGCATCCTCGAAATGTCGCCGGCACATCCCACACTAAGGTATAACCCTCTCCCTTTTCATTTTATATTTCACACTAACCCTTATGCAGGCGTCCGACTGAAGCATTCAAAGCGCTAACCCAGCCAGAAGGCCTTAATGTTTTTAAAGCATCCATTGCGCTCTTTTCCTTTGGCTGAGTTTTTATGCCAAAAAGAGTTTTACCGGCAAGGTTTTTAATGAGGCAACATTCACATGCTACCTAAGGCGACTCTCCAAGTATTCAAGGCTTCTTTTGCAATCAACCTCGAACACTGGGGGCATCCCCCCGTAAATCTATCCACTCGGAAAAGCCAAGAAATACCAAACGGAGCCCCAATAGGAATATGATGTACTGGGCTAAACGGTCGAACGAACCGTGTCCGTATAGCCGGGCCCCCCGACGGCGAAAACATGTACACTTGTACTAAGTAATTGAAGAATATCTTTTATCAAAGCATCTCACACTCCAAAAGAAGCTCGGCACCTTTGCAAAAATGACTCTTTGATTATCTTTTATCAAAGCATCTCACACACCAGAAGAAGCTCGGCACCTTCACAAAAATGACTCCTCCGCCTAAAACCTCCCGAACACTCGGGGATTGGTGTTAACAATTCAACAACTAAACGACCTCCAGGTCGGGACTCCAAACTCATAAGCCTTCAATGAGGCAACATGAAAATCATGAAATGTCTCCAAGGCCGAAAGTGTCTCGAACACTCGGGGATTGGCATCAAAATCTCAAAAATCACACAACCTCAGGGTCGGAATCTCTGAAATCGTAAGCCCTCAATAAGGCATTACCAATTTTACAAATAACAGCTCCCAATCCAAGACACCCTCGATGACTCGGGGACTATCGCCAATCACCATTCATTACAAAACCCGAGGTCATAAGACCCCGAGCGAGCAGACTCAGTCTTATAAGACATAGATAAGGCAACAGCAGCATCTATAAGACCTCAAGCAAGGCATGAACCATGCTTGTACCAAGTATCTAAAAACTATAAGACCTCAAAGGCATGAAAATCTTGTAAGACCTTACTAAAGGCATAAACCCGATCTCAAAGTTTTGGCTATATATCAAACTTGGAAGACCCATAAAAAGGCATACCCTCGATATAGATGTCGAAACTACTTCACTTGGGACTTAAAGGCTCCGGCCGAACACAAATGACTCCGGTCACAAGGTTGTACCAGCCAAACTAATGCGACTCGGGGATGCCCGACCATCGCTACAAAATCACAGGCCTTCAATTACTTCTAATCTACTTCAAAAAGAACCGGTTAAATAGGCTACCCTCGACATAGGCAAATGAGCTTTGATTATGTCAGCTCCAAATCACAGGCTTTGAGATACTCAGCCTCTGAGACAAACCTCTCGAGGTGCTCTATTATCGCCATATAACGATTCATAATGGAGGTTTTTATCAAACCATCGAAGAGTCAGGCAAAAATTATTTCAAAACGTCCTTAACGAGGGAAAAATAAAGCCAATAAAAGGCCGCATCGGCCCAAGGCATAAGAGCCATTATTGCCAGCCCACACTAAAAGCCTACATCGGCCCAAGGCGTAAGAGCCATTGTCGCCAGCCCGCACAAATACAAAACTTGAGGGTCGAATGAGCTTGAGTCGGAACCCGATTCAGAGACTGAACCCAAAATAGTTAACTAAATATGCCTAATAGCAAGGCGTAAGAGCCATTGTCGCCAGCCCATACTAAAAAGCCGCATCAGCCTAAGGCATAAGAGCCTGTCGCCAGCCCATACTAAAAGGCCGCATCGGCCTAAGGCATAAGAGCCATTGTCGCCAGCCCACATAAAAGATCGCATCGACCAAGCACGTATGAGCTTACGGGCCAGCCTAATAAGCCCCAGGGCCATATCATGAATCTAAGGATTCCTACCAACTCAAAGACCAGTTCACCTAGCCAAATTCGAGATAGAAAGAAAAATAGAAGAAATAAAGCCGCAAGGTTTTCTTTTATACACATATACAAAAAAATGCAATCTCCATGTACAAACGTACTTTGAAAATGCTATATACAGATGGAGAAATCTACCCCCCTGGGATCTATGGCATGCTAGACTCGTCTTCGCTTTCTTCGGTATCAGACAAAAGTAACCGAGCATCACGCTCGTCGGCCCTAGCTCGCGCCAACTCTTTCGCGAGGGCAAAACCTCTAGCACGAATCTCCTCTTGGGTCTTCTCCGAGATTAGCAACGAGCATATTCTTCAATCCTCTCTTCGCGGTCGAGGATCCTTCTCAGCTCAGCTTGAGCATCGGTAGGGTCCTTTAAATAGATAGCCATCTCCTAGTCAGCCTTAGCTCGGCTCATTGCGGCTTCAGCCCGAGCATCAACGATCTCAGCCTGACCTTTGAAAGCTCGGATTCGAGCTTCGTAATCATATTCTTTTGAACCAAAGCGTCATCACGAGCTAAGCAAAGTTGAGCCTCAAAAGAGGGAACTTTAGCTAGAGCACCCTTCCCCTCTAAAGCTTAAGCCTCCGCCCGAGCTTTTAGCTCATCATGCTCATGCCTGGCTCGGCCAGCTTCATCCCAAAGGCGCTCCAGGGCCTCCATCTTTTTCTACAACAAAAATAATAAAGCGTTAGCCTCAAAATCTAGAAGGTGGAATGCACGCTCACCCGGGACAGAAAATTACCTGCTCTTTCAAGTAGATCTTGTAATTCAAGTCGCGGTTCACCTCATACCGCAAGTGTACCAACTCAAATTCCTTTTCATCATAAAGGAGCCAAAGGGATCTCTCCTCATCTAGAGCTTTCCGCAGCCTGGATTCATGACGAAGCAAAATAGACTTAATCTTGTCGAAGGCCTGCAAAAGAAAACCCAATAAGGAAGGGAAGGCACGAAACTCGAAAGGTCTGTGCCGAAACTCACCATGAAGTAAAGCCGCTGGGATTCCTTGAAGGCCGAGCGCATATCTACCAACCCAGTTCCCTCATCTCTGAAAGGGCCGACTCCGGTCGAGGCACGATCTCTTGATGTATGCGACCCCGGGTTTCTAGTATCCCTCGAAGTATTGTCGATGGAAAAAAAGGTGACAGCAACGGAGAAACCATCTTTCCAGAACCAGGAACCACGGATGCGGCAGGCTCGGACGATGCTTCCACTCCGGAGCCTCGGTGCCATTTTGCCTTGCTTTGAGCGCCATCGCCCTGTAAAAGCATATCTTGTTTATCGTTGTCGTTCTTTAGTCCGAAAGCTGGCAACCCTTCCCCCTCTCTAGAGGAGCACGACCTTGCCTCAGAAGGCTCTCTGATGCCTACAACAGTAAGATTAATAAGCATAAAGGGAAAATGTCTCTCCAAATAAAGGAAGGAAAAGGACAAAATAGCACAACATGTACCATGATGTTTTGCTTCCCATCTACCCCGGGACAAAGCTCGCCACTTGCGCTTATCACAGGTCGAATGGGTCGCCAACTTCCGAACCCAATCCGGCAAATCAGGAACATTGCCTGGCACCCATGAAATTGCTGCATAAAAAGAAAAGAAGACACAGTTACGAAACCAACTTTCGCCATAGATAAAACTGAGAAGGCTTGGAATGCACCACTTACGTGTATAGCTCCATTCCTCAGGGAATGACATAAGCTCCACGGAGACAATGTCAGCGGTCCGAACTCGGACTAAGCGATTCATCCACTCCCGGTCTCCATCTTCCTCATCATCAATAACGAAGGGCATGGTCGATCGGCATCACAAGGTTAGCAGACCTCGATAGTGAAAGGGCCAGTACAGCCTAATAAGATGACTGAACGTAAGTTCAAGCCCCGCCTTCTCCACGAAAAATCTCATCATCAACACTGTTCGACAAAATGATTGGTGGATTTGCGCCAAGGTAACCCGATACTTTAAACAGAAGTCGAGCACAACCCTATCAAGGGGGCCCTGTGTGAAAGGATACATGTACACATTAAAAAATCTGTCGGCGCGATCCGTGATGCCCTCATCCGGAGAAAGTGTCTGTAACACTACTTTCTCCCCCCATCCACAGCCTTTTCTCACTAATTCAAGGTGATCTTCTCCTATCAAAGAAGTAATCTTCAAGGTATGCTCTCATTGGTCCTGAATGCCGGAGGCGGAACTCTCCCCTCTCTGCCGAACAGACCCCGATGTAAGTTATGGCTATGGCAAAATTAGAGAACTAAAGAAGGAATTTGTGCAAGTACGTTAATACTAAAGTAATGAAAGACTTATTGCAGAAAAAGAAGGGAAACTACTTAGAATGGTGGGATCTCCAAAAAAGCAGAAATAACCCTATATAGGGAAAAAACAACATCATCGCCGGTCCCGAGGTGGTACTCGACCTCGAGGACCTCCATCAAAAAGAAGTTAGGCTCTAAAAGGCCAACGACATCATCGTCAGTCCTGAGGTGGTACCCAACCTCGAGGACCTCTATCAAAAAGAAGTTAGGTACCAGGAAGCCTTTGGCGTTATCATCAGTCCCGAGTTGGTACCCGACCTCTAGGACCTCTATCAAAAAGAAGTTAGGCTCCAGGAAGCCTTTGGCATCATCACTAGTCCTGAGGTGGTACCCGACCTCGAGGACCCCAATCAAAAAGGAGTTAGACTTCAAGAAGCCTTTAAAATCATAGCCAGTCCTGAGGCGGCTATGATTCAACGGCATCATAGTAAGTCCCGAGGTAGTACCTGACCTCGAGGACCTCCATCAGAAAAAGGTTAGGCTCCAGGAAGCCAGTGACATCATTACAAGACTCAAGGTGGTACCCAACCTTGAGGACCTCCACCAAGGAAAGGTTAAGCTCCAAGAAGCTATTGGCGTCGTTACAAAACTCAAGAAGGGAATAAGCACTCGAACTCCACCCGTACGGGCTTGGCCCCGGGGTACCATCTGACTTCGGGCAAACCCTCTTCATGGATCTATCCACAACACTTTAGGGCTATCTGCGTTAAATCCATAGCAGGTTTCCAGGTGGCCCGGGTTTAAACGAACCCCCACTCGGGGATTGCTCTCGAAAGCTTTAAGGTAGTCCCTTTCCTCGGATCTCCGAGCAAATTTCCCTGAAGATTACCGCGAGGTCTAAATAATAAATCAAGGTCTTAAGGCTCAAAACATTACTCTCTTTCAACTTGAAGTAAGGGTCCCAATGACCCGGTTTATCGGCCCAATCCCGGATCGACCCAAGGGACCGCAAAGGGTTCCGCAGGAAGCCATATTAATCAATCAAAGGTCAGAAAAAACACTCACATCTGGGTTCGATATTGGCAGTAGCCGATAGAGTCATGCATTCAAAGTCTTCATCAATGCAAATAAAAGGGAATACAGCAAGCATCGAAGACAAAATTGAAGAAATATCTTCACATTCATAAAAATTTGATTACAAAAGCCCATGAGGGGTCCTTACATATGATTGCAAAAGCCCACAAGGTGTCCTTACACAAAAAAAAGAAGAGAAAAAGTACACATGTAACAAAAGACAAGAGCCTAATCTATTCTCAAAGGTTCATCCTCGGCAGCAGCATCTTCGAACACCACCTCCTCGGGAGTCTTATCTCGATCCTTCAGAATGGCATCTTCAAAGGGAAGATGAAGAAGAGGAAAGCGATGGAGAAGAGAAAAGTGACACAGAAGAGGTAGAAAGGAACGAAGAAGTGGCTGGGTGAAAAATCTAGCTAATATGGATTTCACCAGTGCTACTATTGTAAATCCACTTCTTGGGACATTGCCCCGGTGCGGGATGCAATAGTTAGTATATAGTACCGCCTCACTCCACGGAAAGCAAAAGTAGTGAGGTGCCACATCGAGAGTCGGAGGAGGTGAGTAGTGGTGTATAGTCCGAACTTCCTCGTGAGAAGCGATGTAGAGTCCAAATATTTCCCTGAGTTAGGATAAATCGGCCCCCTGCTTCGTTGTCCCGAGCCAACGACAACAACAATAATAATAATAAGACGCCATAGTCTCACTCAACAAAAGAAAGTCCAGGAGACAGGCCGTGGCATGGCTAATGGAAACGCCGCCATATGATCTTGAGACCATGGTCCTTAAACATAGTGAACGACAATAGATAAGGATGGTGAGAAGAGAAGAATAGATAGATATGGGAAGACACTTGGGTGAAAGGTTGATCCCAGGAGGCTCCCATTTATAGAAAGGGAGGCAGCGTAACCAACGGCGCAGTTATTGCCCTCGAAAGATGTAATGATAGGCACATTTAATACGTCCTTGGGAGCTGAATCGGCGGCGATGTTATAGCTTTGAAGAATGAGAAACCGTAATGCTTTGAGTGATCCTAGAGAAGTGAAACGCCGGGACATTTCGGTTATCACAAAGGCTTGCGTCATCGATATGACGTCATCGTGGGAAGTCCGAAGAGTCGGATGTCAAAATCATTTCTTATCGCTCCTCTCTAAGAAACGTGGGGACTATCTATGTACGGTGAAATTGAAGGGTCTAATTCTTCATCATCGAGGCACCTCAGAAGATCGTCTCGAAGCCTCGAGGCTATAAGGCTATGATCAAGTTTCCTCCCTCAAGGTTCATCAACGCCCAACCTTGGGACAATGTTGACCACTGCTATGGTAGAAATGAGGAGTTCGCAAGGTACACGGCTAGGACTGACAGAGCCTAGTGGACTACCCTGACCCTGAATCAGGGTGTCACTTAGATGTCCCATCTCCGCTTTTTTGTCATTAATGTATTTTGTACTATATTGGGATTCCCCTCCTATATAAAGGGGATCCTTGTCATTTTGTAAACCCCTGTTGCTTCAGTTGCTCCACACAAAATATACAAGAACATTCTCTCTACTCTCTAACATATTCTCTTGATATTATTGCTTCCATTTATTATCTTCATTATTGTTCATCATTTATTGTTTATCATTGGCCATAAAGAGCCTTCGCTGATTTTATTATATCTGTTAGTCATACCTCGACCACTTTCGATAGCTCACAACCGAGCTCCTGAATCGACCTCAAGGCCCCCAAATCGACAAGCTCGAGGCCCCGATTGTTAACCTATCGATTTGGTTATCGCCTTATCCTTAACTCTTATCTCGTTTCTAAGTCTCACCATAGCATCAACTGCTTAACAACTAGCATAAAAATAGATCACGTATTTTTAGAGTTCCATAATCAAATTTAATTGCTATTACCATTTTCACGGTAAACATACTCACTTCTTATTCTCCTGCTAATATTTCTGTCTATTACCTTGTACTGAAAACCTCAACAAAATATTTTTTCACTTTTAGCTCCCCTTGCTCCATCCATTGGCTCTTCGAGTAGCCTAATGTTCTCTCTTTACTAGGGACGACACCCATACTAAGGTAAATATTTATCCCTTCTAGGATTCCAGTATCTATCTTTTGAATTTTCTAAACATTCTAGTATTTATATCTAACTGTACTATTCTAGAATACACCCTCTGGGTATCTCATAAGGAGAATTATTACTACACTGGCAATATCCTTCAAAAATGTGACGTAACGCTAACAATCCATCCATCATTCTTGGTTACTCTAACCCTAGTAGGATCCTGATATCGCATCTTTCTCTTAAATAATATATGTTAGCTCTCATAGGGCATAACTGAGATGGGTGTGGATAATTGAAAATGCCTCGGTTACTATTGAAGGTAGCTCATAATGCTTATATTTATTACTTAAATTGTAAATACTGATAATTTTCACTAACTGGGTACCTCGTATCCTTCTTCACCTTGTTTTTGTTACCTGTTGAAACTTATATTTTTACCTTCTGATACTCTCATGGCCTACTATTCTCGGAGCGCATTATATATTCCAATCTTAAGGTTTTAAACAAGAAAATTTGCACATCGAGCATGCACAATCCGATAGGGCCTCAAATTGGGCAATGCCATAAGGAACTCTCCCTCTATTAGTGCCCTTACTTTCTGATGTATTAGCCCTCTGGCTAGCTGTAATCTTTATAATGGAAAATATCTATGTATCATTAGCAAACATAAGATCTGGCTCAAAATCTTATGACTTAGCTCTATAGCACCATTTAGATTTGAAAGAAGAGTAACAGACTCCTAAATGCCTTGTAGCTTCCTGTTTATATGATGTGGTCAACAATACATCTATAAACAAGGATCTACTAGACATGGCTTGTAGACTCACTAGGATACAACTGCTCTGATACCAAGTTTTGTCACGCCCCAAACCTGAGGAGGCATGGCCGGCACTCGATGCCATATTTGGCCCGAGCATACCACTTTGTAACTATGAACTCTGGAGGGATAAACCTCAACTTAGGCCGACAAGGCCTACCTACGAGCTGACAATACCAATCAAGGCCGACGAGGCCACCAAGAATGTCTACAACCAGCAATACCAAACTAACATGTACATAGGGCTGGAAAGGCCACAATACTGATATACAAAATATACATAACTCGTCTACAAGCCTCTAAAGATAACTGAACTGTATCATAGTTGGGATAGGGACTCGACCTACCCATCAAACCTGTATATATAAAATAGACTCCAAGGTCTAGACCTGGTAATTCCGAGGAAGTGGAGCTTACCAACCAAGCTGATCTTTAACTCTGTCTACTGGAAAGGTCTATCCAACTGTCTATCAAGACCTTTATGCATAAAATGTAGCGTCTCCACCAAAAGGGACATCAGTACAACTAATATATCGAGTATGTAAGGCATAAAAATCAATACATAAACGACGTGAAAGAAACATGGAGTAAATGACTCAACCTGCAAGTCTGAATAGCTCTATGAATCATGAGACATCTATGATGTCATGCATATATGTATACATATCATATCATGCATAGGTATATGCGTACATAACATCATCAATCCTCTGAGGGCATCCCATCATATCATCTCCGCCTCAATAGGCGAACTCATCAACGTATGCCAACTGATCAAGTGGTGGTGCATATATAACGCCATAACCTTTCCCTATACCCCATATACATATAATATACGTGTATATACGTCATCTGGTCATAGGTCAATATACATGTATAAATGAATGCAATGCATAATGAAGTAAGTCAATAAGATCTCTTGGAATGTCATAAGATCAATATGCCTTCGGTTAATATCACAAATAAACTTTATCAACTTACATATTTTCTAAAATCCATGAACAGACGATATGATAATAGGACATAAGAGGAATCAAGAATATAGGAAACCCTAGTACTTCCAAGAATAGAGCCATTTGTGAAAGTTGTGTAGTTGCTCGTTTTGTTGTATCATAAGGATCATGTCAAAAGAAAAAAAGGATAGCCTTAACATACCTTATTATGAAGTTACAACTGTTTCACAAGTCCTTGTACCTCTTACGGATGGTAATCTATATGATACAAAGGATTGGTATCAATATTGACTTCATATTCTATAGGGAAGTTCATTTAGTTATTTTACCGAACAACTTATGTGAAATTTCATAGGGCCTTTTATAGCTCCAATTAAACATGGTAAAGCACAATAATCTTCATCTTCACTTCCCCTCATCCTCACCATGATATCCATACCTTTACAATTCCATTTGATATCTTAAAACATGTAAAAACAGCCCACACAACATAGCTCAACTTCAAGTGTCATAGTTACTAGTTTCTTTAAGAATGCTCCAACAAAATTCAACCCAACACTTGTACAAACTTAAGATTATGTTATGGAATATGAAACTTAACTCAAATATATCAAGAACCCTTTGTTCTTTAACTCACTTCAATACCAAGTAACTTCCTAAACCGTCACAACGAGAAGGAAAGAGAGTTACCCTAAGGGCAAAGCCACTACTTCAACTAGCCAGTCTGAAGAGCCAGTAGTACTAGTAGCTCCTACTCACCCTCCCTCTGCCACTCCAGACATGGCCCTAGGACCCTCCACTTCTACAGTTCCGGAGATCCCATCATTCGCAGCATATCCTTTGACTGCCTACCACCTGAGCCAGACCCTTTCTAGTATCAACAACTGGATGCAGACAGCCACTTCTAAGCTGTCTGTACTATCTACTTCAGTGGCCGCCCAGTCTGCACCTTCTTCGCCATAGGTCCCACAGTCAGTGGAGGACACTCTCAAGGAGCTTCTGGACAACCAGAAGCAGCTCCTAGAGAACCAGAAATTGATCATGGATGCTGTTGATTCTCATGGAAAGGCATTGAAGGAGATTGCTAAGGAGGCAAAGAAAATGAGAAAAATTCGTGCTTTTAAGGAGTCGATAAAGGAGTTAAGGGTGGAGGTAGAGAGGTTGAAGGCTGATCACTTGCCTCTGGATCTATTATTGCATGACCCAGCTCCAGCAGCCCAGCCCCAACTAGAGCAGGAGACAGAGAGGCCACCTAAGAGGAAGAGGGTGATTCCCCGTACTGACGATGATGTTATAGAGTTTGAGGACCCGTAGGGAGGTTCTTCTAGCCAGCCCTAGATTCCAGTACATGCCCAGGACTCAGTCTAGGCCCAGGTCCCAGTGGAGACATAGATTACAGGGAGCCAGTCACTGGTTCTCGAGCAGACCGAGGACCCAAGGACCCAAACTCAGGATCCCATGCGGACGGAGGGCCAATAGAGTTTCTTTTTCCTCTCTTTCTTTTCTTGTGCTTATTTTGGTTAGTTAGCATTGAGGACAATGCTAGCTTTCATTTGAAGGGATTGACCTATGTGGATGACTGTATATATGATATTATTTTTTCTTTATGCTTTCTTTTTACCTTTGGTTTGTACATAATTTTATCATTTTATTGCACTTTTCGTACTTCTTACTTTTGGTCTGTATATAAAGTTACGTTCTAATGTATATATTCATTCTCCCTTATGTATATTCGACTAAATCCCCTCTCGTATATATTCATTTTACTTTCCACATTTTTTCTTTCATAGCTTCTTATTTTATTTTCGTAGCTTCTTGTTTTGAGTTTTTGCATGCAATAAGCCTTTGGTTTTCTTAATGCAACGGTTCTTTCCAAAGTTGGAACTTTTGTGAACCGGGTGGCTCTTCCCGATGATGGATTGCATGACAATCTTCTTAAAGGTTTGAGTCTGTTTTCTTTTTGCTTTTAGAGTAAATAGTAGCTAGTTGGTAAGGGTGCCTCAAGCAAAGCTTCACTTGGGCCTAACACATTTGTCTTTGATCCAATGATCAAAAACAAATTGTTGTGTATAGGATGGTGAAGGTGGTGACCTTGAGACTCTTGTGTTGGCTGATAATCATCAAGTGGTTTTTCGGGACCATTGTGTTGCTCAAATCTTAGATAAGGTTGTTGTGGGCCCCGACTCTGTCTCTTTAGCAATCCCAAAGCTTGTGTGGAGAGAATTTGAATTGCAAGTCCAAGTCCCGACCCATTAGTCTAGAACTTGCCCTGAATATTTGTCTAGGCGAAATCCTAAGTGTAATTTGACTTAAGATGTGATTATAGGCTCTCTTTGATCCGAATGATATCTTGAACACTTCCATAGCCTACCAATGATAATATCTCTAGTCAACCCTGTTGAGCCATAGACCTTTTACTTTCAAAAACCACGATACAAGCCTTTACCCGTTCTAAAAATACTCTCTCTTGGAACTCGATATTTCCTTAGCACAAGGCAAAAGCATAAGTTTAGGGGAAGAAACGAGGAATGCAACAAAGTGGTAAAAGGTACAAAATGAAGAAAAGGAGAGGCAATGAAAAAGAAAGAAAATAAAAAAGACAAAAAGAATGATCAATGTAGAAAAAAATGAAGGGATTCAATAAAAGTAAAGAGATGAAAGGTGTGGAAAGTTGAGAAAGGAGAAAAAGGTTTGAAATGAACAAGAAAGAGTAACAATGTGTCTCTCTAACCCCTTAGAAAGAAGTTAAATGACTTAAAAAGACAAGAGAATTTGTGCCAAAAAGAAGCAAAAGAAGTGCTAAAGGGAAGATGGAACCTACTTAGACCAAACATTTCCTACCATGAACCAAAAGCCTTCATTATATCTCCACAAAAGCCCTATATGATCTTGAGTTGAATGAAGCTTACATTAGTGGTGACTCACATAAGGGGCAAGCTTATGGTACTTAGAGTCGGACTTGTGACCTTTCTTTAAGAGAGATGAGCATGTTTCCACTATCCTCGTTCTGAGTGCTACAATCTTAAAGGTGAGGTTTGCTTTGGGAGAGTTGAGGATGTATGAGTTTGGGCTCCACAATGACCAAAGTAGTAGAAAGAGTTTCTTTTATGGGTTGAGTCAACTCTTGATGCTCTTGTGTCGCACTAAAACCATGGTGCTTAAAAGAGTGAATGTTGTTAATGATTCATTTGAATTGAGGGCAATTGTTAGTCCCAAGTGATGCTAGATAAGCTCGCTTTAGGTTAGCAAAATTTTCTTGGATTTACTCTTAAGGGGTGGGTCTTATTTTGTTTGCTTGAGGACAAGCAAAAGCTTAAGTTTGGGGAAGTTAATAACTAGGGATTATGGTTCATTTTACACTCCTTCTTACTTGAGTTTTGATTAAAAATGTCTACAAAATAGTCCCAAAGGCTTACATGTTGTACTTGTTTGCAGGGTTTGGTAAGACAATTTGTCAAAACAAGCTCAAAAAGGAGTGAAACATGCACAAGTACCAATAACAAGTCCAGGCACAGTGCAACAGGTCCACTGCGGCCGCATTCCATTTGGTGCGGTCCGTAGTGAGGAGATTCAGAGAGTGTATATTTCGGAAACTCAAGCATTGCAGCCGCAAAGCATTTTATGCGGACGATAATGACCTCACCGTGGCTGCACTCGATATTGTACGGTCCGCAAAGAAGGAGTTCAGAGAGTTGGGACTTTGGAGAAGCAATGCCAATGCGGTCTGCGATCCTTTTTGTGCAGACCGCAATAGAAGCCACCGCAGCCGCAGTGCATTTTGTGCGGCCCGTGGTGGCCAAGTTCAGAGAGCAGAGTTTAAAGCCAAGAAGCCTCACTGCGGGCGCACTCAATTTTGTGCGGTCTACCCTACCTCCGCTGGGGTATTTTTGTCCAGAAAATTTGGCCTAGTATAAATAGTTTCCTTTCCCCACTTTTACGTCATCAGTTGTATTCTGACTTTGAGCTATGCTCATAAACAGGGTTTCTTAACCATTTTGAGTAATTTTAGAGTAGTTTTATCATTGAATCTTCAGGTATTAGCTTATAATTAAATCTTATGGGTTTTTCTTCATCTATTTATCAGATTTCTTCTATTATCATGAGTAACTAGACCATTTAGCTAGAGTTGTGGCTCAACCCTAGTGTGGGTATTTGATGGGTCTTGAGTTTTAAGGCTTAAATGTCTGTGGGTGTTTGATATTTGGACTAATTTGTGTTTTCCATGTTGAATTAGTGTTTGCAAACACTAATTTGTGCCTATTTGACTTGAGTTCTTCTTGAGAAAGAGAACTTGAGTCTAGGAAAATTAGTCCAACAAGGAATTAGGGCGTATTCAAGAGATTGATAGCCCCAATTAAAGGGTTAAACCTAGAGATAGTAATACACGACTTGAACCTAAATTGCTTGCACAAGTTATCATACCCAATTAGTCTTGAGAAAGTCAATTAAGGCAAAATCACTCAAACTACCGAGAGGTATAGAGTGAGAAGTTTAGTGCATTGGTTATATCGTAATCCCCAAAATGATAATCTTGTCTTAGACTTGAGAACCCGTCAAGTATCCACCTAGGAGAAAGTCACTTCCCTAGTGCCTTCTTAACTATTTAGACAACCATTCAAGTATCTTATTCTTAGCTTAACTTAGCTTAATTTAGCATCTCATTAGTATAATATTAGAAGTAATATAAAAACCAATGATGTTTGGAAGAGTAATTAAGAGCAATTTCGCATCGCTAATTTATACCCAATTCCCATTTCTAGCTCCCTGTGGAATTCAATCCTGACCATCTCGGGTAAAAGCTGTTTCGACCACTCTCTCTACTTTGTAGTGGTGCAGGGTTGGCTCCGATCACTTTTTGGCGCCGTTGTCGGGGAGTTAACGGTTTTGGCTATCTATCTAAACAGTTTTGTGTATTGTTCTTCTTTCCTTCTGCGTTACTAATTTGTATGTGTCACAACTTCAGGTACAAAATGGCAAACAACGCACCTCTTGGAGATCTTCCGCAGGGGGGGGGAGGTAGATGACAATGTTGATGATGAGGTTCCTATTTTACCTCAAGGACAAAGGAGAGGCCGTCCGGCCAAATGATAATATTCCAAACCCTCCCCCTCCACCTCCAAGAGTGGCTCCTCAAGTGCTTTCCAACCAAGGATATGCAAGTGCAATTGTCCCACTCCGGATCCGGGCGGGCAATTTTCAAATTACCAATGTGATGCTGACATTGCTGGAGCAGCATGGGTATTTCACGGGCGCTACCAATCAGAATTCTTACAAACATCTCAAGGGTTTCATGGATACCTGTTGGGCGAGCAAGCAAACTAATGTGTCGGAGGATGTACTTCGGTTGAGACTATTCCCTTTCTCACTTAGAGGGAAGACATTGGATTGGCTTGAGCAACTTACCAACCATTCCATCACTACTTGGGATGAGTTGGAGGATAAGTTCATTGCAAAGTTTTTCTTACCGGGGCACATGGCAGCATTGAGAGATGAGATCTTAGCTTTCAAGCAGGAGCCCATCAAACCACTACATAAGATTTGGGAGCGATATAGAACTATGATAAAAGAATGTCCCAACAATGAAATAATTGAGGCAATGATCCAACAGACTTTTTACTGGGGCATTAACACAACAAACCAGTGCATAATGAACCAACTGGCTGGGGGTAACTTCATGAAGATGTCTTATGATGAGGTTTGTGACATTCTTGACGAGATGGCTGACACGTCCTTAGCTTGGCAAAGTAGAGCCAATGTGTCACAGGGTGACCCCACGGTCACTCACTTGCACAAAGAGCTACATGACCATGGGCAGGCTATAGTAGAGTTGATAACAACAATGAACTAGCTAGCAAAGGTACAGTTACAACAGGTCCAAAATCCGCGCCAAGTAAATTCTATAGAGGGTGTCAACATGATAGTGAACAAAAGACGACAAAGAGGTCAACAAAACCAAGGGAGTTCGGATAAATATGATAATGATTATGGTGGATTCCAAGATGATGGTTGTGATGGGTAGAATGAAGAAGTGCAATACGTGAATAACTATTAAGGCCAAAGGGGCAATTCTTCCAACCAATAACAATGGAGACCCCAAGGCAATTGGGGCAATCAACAACAACAAGGGGAACAATAATTAGGGGAACAACAACCAAAATTCCAATTGGGGAAATCAGAACAATCAGGGTAGTTGGAATGGCAACAACAACAACTAGGGTATAACAATCAGGGTAGTTGGAACAATGGCAATCAAGAAAATCGGGGGCAAGGCTTTCAAAGGCTCCCAATGTATCAAAAACCGAACAATCCACCCCTATTTCCATCCCAAGGTCCTAGTTCTTCCAACAACGAAATAGGGAGAATTGAAATGATATTTGAATAGATGATGAAAAAGAATGCAGACTCTGATGCTCAGTTGGCTTCCCACAATACTTCAATCAAAAACTTGGAGGTTTAATTAGGCCAAATCTCACAATTCTTGAATACTTGCCCTAAGGGAGCTCTACCAAGTGATACGGTAGTTAACCCGAAGGGTGGGAATAATCATGTTATGGTGGTAACTACAAGGAGTGGATGAGACGATGATATGAATGCCTCCAAACAAAAACAAATTTTGAGTGATGAACTTGAATTGCAAGAAGATGAGATTCCTTTGGTTGTTGAAAATGTGATTGATGAGAATGTGAATAAGGAAGTGAGGATTGATATTCAAGATGTCGAGGTGGAGACTCAGAATGATGTGAACATGTTTAGGGAACATGTAATAGACATGCTAGAAACGGTTGTGCCTAAAGCCAAGGCTCCTTTGCCAAGGCCACCTCCACTTTATCCTCAAAAGCTCGCGAAGCAGAAAAAGGAGAATCAGTTTAAAAGGTTTATTGACATGATGAATATCTTATCCATTAATGTGCCTTTGGTGGAGGCTCTAGAGCAAATGCCGCCCTATGCTAAATTCATGAAGGACTTGGTGACAAAGAAAAGATCCATGGATTGCGAAACTATCAAGATAACCTACCAAGTTAGTGCAATAGTGCACTCAATGGCCCCGAAGCTAGAAGATCCCGGTGCTTTCACAATTTCTTGCACCATTGGGAATGCAGACTTTGCAAAAGCTCTATATAATTTGGGGGCAAGTATCAACTTGATGCCCTACTCAGTTTTCAAGACTTTGGGTATTGGGCACCCGAGGCCGACTTCCATGAGATTGCAAATGGCGGATAGAACTATGAAGAGACCATTGGGTATTATTGATGATGTTCTTGTCCGGGTGGACAAATTTATCTTGCTAGCTGATTTTGTGATCTTGGACTGTGAGATAGATTATGAAGTTCCAATCATATTGGGAAGACATTTTCTTACTACTAGGAAGGCCTTAGTTGATGTGGAAGCATGGGAACTCACCTTTCGGGTGGATGATGAGAAAGTGGTCTTTCATGTGTGCAAGTCAATGAAGCAGCCAAATAGTTGTGAGGTGTGCTCTTTTGTGGACCTTGTCACGGCAGTGATAGTTGATGGTACCAATGCAATGATCAATATGGAGGACCCTCTAGAGGCAGTATTGTTGAATCTTGATGTGAATGAGGATGAAGACGGAGTGGAGTGCGTGAATGCTTTATATGGAATGGACTCTTACTCTTATGAGCCTAGGAAACTCTCTTTGGATCTTGAAAATAGGAAGACTCCACCAACAAAACCTTCAATCGAGGAACCCCCCGGTGTTGGAGTTGAAGCCGTTGCCTCCACACCTCAGGTATGAGTTCTTAGGCCCTAGTTCAACTTTTCCAGCTATTCTTTCATCTTGTCTTACTAACATGCAGGTTAATGCCACATTGGCGGTACTTCAAAAGCGAAAAAAGGCAATTGGATAAACTTTAGCTGATATTCGGGGAATAAGCCCCGCATTCTATATGCACAAGAATATTCTGGAAGATGATGTAAATCCCTCCTTGGAACATCAAAGGAGGATGAACGAGGCAATGCAAGAAGTTGTGAAAAAAGAGGTGATCAAGTGGTTGGATGTCGGGGTTGTGTACCCCATCTCTGATAGCTCTTGGACTTTGCCAGTGCAATGCGTGCCGAAGAAGGTGGCATGAACATGGTTGCAGATTCGCAAAATGAGTCGATTCCTACTAGGACCGTCACCGGTTTGAGGGTATGCATGGACTACCGCAAGTTGAATAAAGTGACTCGCAAGGATCACTTTCCATTACCTTTTCTTGATCAGATGTTAGATCGACTTGCTGGGCGTGCCTTTTACTATTTCTTGGATGGATATTCTGGGTACAACCAAATCTTGATTGCTCCGAAAGATCAGGAGAAGACCACATTCACTTGTCCACATGGCACCTTTGCCTTTTCTAGGATGCCTTTTGGGTTGTGTAATCCACCGGCTACATTCCAGCGGTGTATGATGATCATTTTCATCGATATGGTGGAAGATATTTTGGAGGTGTTCATGGAAGACTTTAGTGTTGTGGATGATTCATTTGATGAATGTTTTAAAAATCTTGATAGAGTGTTGGACCATTGTGAAGAAACCAATCGTGTTCTTAATTGGGAGAAATGCCACTTCAAGGTTGAGGAGGGCATAGTTCTTGGGCATAAAATTTCAAAGCATGGTATAGAGGTGGACAAAGCAAAAATTGATGTGATTTCAAGGCTCCCTCCCCTACTTCTATCAAGGGAGTTAGAAGTTTTCTTGGGCATGCGGGGTTCTACTGAAGATTTATCAAAGACTTTTCAAAGGTAGTGAATCCCTTATGCAAGTTATTGGAAAAAGATGTCAAGTTCGTGTTCGATGAGAGATGTATGCAAGCCTTTGAACTTCTCAAGCACAAGTTGACCACCACTCCTATTATTACCGCACCCAATTGGAGCTTGCTTTTTGAGCTCATGTGTGATGCGAGCGATGTTGCGGTTGGGGCGATTTTGGGTCAAAGAGTGAACAAAATGTTTCATCCGATATACTATGCAAGCAAGACAATGAATGATGCTCAAGTGAACTACACGGTGACTGAGAAAGAGCTTTTAGCTATTGTATTCGCAATGGAGAAATTTTGGCCGTATTCATGGGTGCCAAGGTCATAGTTCATACCGATCATGACGCACTCCGGTACTTGATGACGAAGAAGGATTCCAAAGCTAGGCTGATGCGATGGATCTTGTTACTTCAAGAGTTTGATTTGGAGATTGTGGACTGAAAGGGTAGTGAAAACCAAGTGGCGGACCACTTATCCCTCTTGGAGGAGGAGGGGAGGCCTCATGATGGCCTAGAGATCAATGATCCATTTCCCGATAAGCAACTCCTTTTGGTGTCGGTGAATGGTATGCCATAGTTTGCGGATATTGCTAATTTTCTTGTGACTGGTATAATCCCGTGTGAGCTCTCTTCTAACCAAAGGAAGAATCTCAAACGGGATAGTTTGGATTTCTATTGGGATGAGCCGTACTTGTTCAAGATTTGCACGGATGGTGTGATCCGAAGGTGTGTCCCGGAGGAGGAGCAATTGAGTATCTTAGAGGCTTATCATTCCTCTCCCTATGGTGGCCATCATGGCGGGGTGAGGACGGCTTCAAAAGTTCTTGGTTGTGGGCTTTATTGGCCAACTTTGTACAAAGATGCAAGTGAACTTGTAAATAGATGTGACGAATGTCAAAGAGCGGGTGGAATTTCGAAGAAAGATGAGATGCCTCTCAATACCATCCTTGAAGTTGATATTTTTGATGTATGGAGCATTGATTTTATGGGCCCATTTGTTAGCTCGTGTGGGAACACATACATTCCTGTGGCAGTTGACTATGTTTCAAAGTGGGTCGAAGCTATGGCTTTACCCAACAATGAAGCTCGGAGTGTTGTTGCGTTTCTCAAGAAGAGCATTTTTACAAGGTTTGACACTCCTCGTGCAATCATAAGTGATGGGGTCTCATTTTTGTAATAGAGATTTTGACACTTTGCTTGCAAAGTATAGTGTCAATCACAAAGTTTCTACTCCTTATCATCCTCAAGCGAGTGACCAAATTGAAGTCTCAAATAGGGAAATCAAGAGTATATTGTCAAAAACGATCAATGCAAATAGGACCGATTGGTCAAAGAAGTTGGAGGATACTCTATAGACTTATAGGACTGCTTACAAGACTCTGATTGGTATATCTCTGTACCGGTTGGTGTTTGGAAAAGCTTTCCATCTACTGGTTGAGTTAGAGCACAAGGCCATGCGGGCTTTGAGGAAGCTGAATCTTGAATGGGATGTGGCAGCAAATCTTCATGTGGAGCATCTTAATGAACTTGATGAATTCCGATTCCATGCCTACTCCAGTTCGTCCTTGTACAAGGACAAGATGAAGTACCTTCATGATAAATATGCTCGTGGCAAGGAGTTCAAAGTGGGTGATTTGGTTCTCTTGTTCAACTCTCGGTTACATCTGTTTCCGGGAAAGCTTAAGTCGAAATGGAGTAGACCTTTTGAAGTGGTGTTTGTGACTCCGTTTGGTGCACTTGACTTGAAGAACAAAAATGGAGAGGTTTTCAGAGTTAAAAGATTGATGACAGCCACGTGGTGGAACTACTCCATCTAAAGTGGTTTGATAGTAACCTGCGTCGTGCCGCGACGTTAAATCAGGCGCTTCTTGGGAGGTAACCCATGTGTCTTTCTTTTTGTTTTTCTTTGATTCTTTTCTTAGTGTAGGATTTATTTTTGGACTGATTGGTTGTGAGATGTGTAGGATTGTTTTGATGCAGTGCAGAACTAAGTTGGAAAAATGCACACCCTCTGAAGTTTGCATTGCAGCCACATTGCATTTTGTGCGGACTGTAGTGGCCTTAGTGCGGGGCCAACAATTCAATGCAGACCGCAGAGTTCATTGGTCAAAAATGAGGAGTCTCTGAAGTTTTCAACGGTAGCCGCAATGCATTTAGTGCGGTCCGCGGTGGATCACTACGACTGCATTGCATTTCTTGCGGTCCGCAGTGGACATCCCCCAGTACCTCTTGTTTTTGAGCACTGCGGACCGCGGTGCCATTTTGTGCGGTCCGCGGTGGGTAGGTAAGTTGGGCCCCAGTTCCTTTTTCTATAAATAGAACCTGAGACACTCATTCTAAATTTTTCGACCATTTGCAATCAAAAGCTAAAAAATCACTGTTCATCTCATCTAATTGCACGAATTCAACTGCTAAGTCTAGTTAATCAACATTGCATCTCACTTCTGGTAATTTTAATTCTTTCTTGGTTGTTTAACTTTGTTATTTTCTAATTGCACGAATTCAACCGCTAAAAGTATAACATTGCATTCTTTGTTTATTCTAAAACTAGAAATTTGTAATTTTTCTACTTAAATGATAAAGTTATAATCCCAATGGTGTGTGTGTGTGGGGATATATAAGACATGGTGTGTTAGAATCTTAATTTTTAAAAAACCTCGTAGTATTATATAAGAGTTTCAAATGATTTTCTAAGAATATAAAATTAGATAACAAAAAAACATAACATTGTAACGATGCAGTGCACCCTTAGTTCATATTAAAAATTTAGTACTTGACTTTTATCAAATTTTATAGTTAAAAAGTTTTTGGGAGAAATTTAAAAATAGCCAGATTTATAAGTGGTCGTGCAAAAATAGCTCAGTTTTAAAAGTAATCGAAATTTAGCTATTTTTTATGTAAAAATAAATCTGAACGAAAATACAATTCAAAATCCGAAAAATACTCCAGCATAATATACTGGAGTTCCAGTATAATATGCCGGTCCAACATAATATACCGGAGTTTGGAGCACCGGTGCTATAGCCTCTAGTATATTATACTGGAGCGAGCAAAATATACCGGTCCAGCATAATATGCTGGAAGTTCATATACAGGTGCACTGAACTCCAGTATATTATGCTGGGTCGGTCTCTGTTGCAGTAAAATAGTGGCTATTTTTCAGTGACTTGATAAACGCTGGCTATTTTTGAATGACCAGTCCGAAAACTAGTTAGACCGTGCTATTTTTACAAAATTTTTGACTATAAAATGAACTCCATCATTCTCGGCCCTTTGGAGAATTTCCCCCCCAAAAAATATTCACCAAATCTCATTTTTAATCTTTAAGTGCCTCGTCAAGTAATTCTCTCAAAAACCATAATGTCAAACGAAATGTCGTCGTAGATATGCAGTAAACGCCAGAAAAACGGTGGCTCAAACGGGAGAAGTTTTATGTTGTGTGTCGTATAATTTACAAGGCTCCTTTTCCCTCAAACGGCGGTGAAATTAGTTGTACACGGCGGAAACCACCGTTGAGTTGATCTCCGGTGTCGCAAATGCCGAGCTCTTGTAGTATTAGAGCTCTCTGGATCCTCGCCAATCAAGACACTGTTGTTTTCTCCCGGTACTTCCTCTCTCCCTCTGTGTGTGTTCTTTCTTTCTTAATTTTGATAGTGGTGGTGGTGTGATGAATTTGCAGAAGATTTCCGGTTGTCGAGAAGAGGTGGCGGGCGGCGTGTGAGAGAGATAAGAGTTTAATCGAGGATGATTTGAATTATACTGGGGTGCCTGCTCTTCCTACTGATTCAGAGATAGCTGCTGCATTCATTGACCGCAAGAAAAGGTTTTTTAAATCCTTTTTCGAATATAGGTTTAATCTTGGGATGATAGCTTATATGTTTTAGTATTATTTATACTTGAAGAGAACATAATAGTACTATCCTTATCTCATCTTTTACTTTTTTTGGATAGTTGAGAAATTAGATGTTTCTGAGTTTCAAAACTCTGTAGATAATAGCGCTTACTTCTACCTTCTCTGAAAAAAGTATCTAAATTTTAGGATCTAAGTTTATTTCTCTTAATCAAGTCAATGTGTGTGGTTTGGATAATATACTGAATGCTTATTATGTATGGAGGAAATAAGTTGTTAGGAATAAAGAATTGTGGGTTCGCTACGGTCATTTATTTAATTCTATTTCCTAATTTAATAATCTTAGAGATGATGTGAGAGGGTAATAATCCAGTTTAAAGAACTAGACCAAATGACAAAGTGGAGCTTCAATTAGCTTGATTTTACTCTTGAGCCTTTCATTGTGAAATTTTGGTTTCATGGCTAAAAGCCAGATGCGAGTCTTGCCTAGTGAAACACATGTTTTTTGTAGTTCAGTTGGAGAAATGAATTTTCAGTTCAAAAGATGGATTATCAGCAAAAAGTTGAAGAATTCCCAAGGATAAGGAAGCCACGGGACTTTCGATCATCATTTTTATTTGTTAGACTTCAGTTCAATTCTTTCTGGTGTCCAATTCTATGATAAATAAAAAATAAAGAAATCTGATCAGTACTACATGGAGATAAATGACTATAGGGAGACCCCTCCCACATCCTTCTCTTTCTCGGTGTATTTCTATTATTGTGGTCAGAGGGGATAGGTTCATGTTTGAAAGGTTGGTTCCTCGAAATTGCAAGTTGAGATTTGAATGACATCTTGAAACCATCTTCTTATCTCTTTTTTGGATGGAAAAACTCAGATGTTTTGCATTTTCGCAAGTCCATTTTCTTTCTGATTCTGTCAAATTTGTGAATTTCTTGGTTATGGAAGATTTAGGTAAGAAAATCTCTAGTAATTTTCCTATTAACTTCTTCTATACAGATGTCTGGTGTTATTAGCTATGACTGTTGATGAAGTTGTCATGGAGAGTGAAATGGCATGCAACTGCTCACTATCTGACTTTATCATGTCAAATCCGTTATCTTACTTATTGTTGACTTAGTTTCCATTGTTCTTTTTATCTTTCTTCAGTTTATGTCCTTACATTGTAGCCATTGGAATTTCCATGAATTACAATGTATAACTTTTTCTATAGGGAGGGATCTGCTCGTGGATTTGGCATTAGGATAAACCAGTCAGTTGAAGGTTCAGATTCCTGGGTTGATGATCCAATTACGCGTCACATAATAAGTCTTTACACTAAAAATGAACAGGAGGAAACAAATCGTACTTTGTGGCCGCTTGTTTTGCACATAAAGGACCACTACTGTATCCTTGTACTGCCTTTAGTGGAACCTCATCATCTAAAAACATATATAAGGATGTGTAAAAGATCTGACTGTGGAAATGCTGTTGGAGCAGATGAAAGTTTATCAGCCCTCCTGCTTAATCTTCCATCCATCACAGGGTAAGTTCCATCTTTACCTGTTTCAAGTTAAGAGGTAAAACTGACATTTGACATCTATCTATGGCTTAAGTTGATTCCTCCTTTGATGTAAGAGTATTCATTAGTTGTCTTTTTCCTTCTTGTTCACTGCTTGATCAGTCATTAAGCTCCACGCTCAACTGATGCTATTAATTCTCTTACCTCTTTTATCCTTGGGCACATTTTCTCACTGATATTATGATATGAATGCTGCCTTCTTTCATATAGGCAGATTACTTTCCTATTTTCTCATCCTAAGTGCAACAACTGTAATTTATATATATTTGATGTCTCGACCTGAGTTTCCAATGTCTAAATTCTATCCTCAGTGATCTATCCTGTTAGGGATCTATTTTACAGATGAACTTCTCCACTTGGCTTGCTTTCTGTTTCCGTTTAATCTTCATATAAGTTTTTGCCATACAAGTCTCTGAATGCAGAAAAATAATTCACCATATCGCTGTTATTGGTTCTGGTTTTCTTGGCTCTAGTGATGCTTCTCTGAGTTGTTTCATTTTACCTGATATGTTATTCCTTTCCCGTGTTCCCTCCTTTTCTCTTGCTTGAGATATTCATGTACAGGATTCATGGAAGGCCATTAAAATTGATAGAGGCTCCTTGATTCCCTCGCCACTTTTGCATGTATAAATGGGCATATCTGAACATAGGAGTACCCATTCATCATCTCTCCTCCTTTTCATCTTCCATATTAAGCTTATATGATTTATCTGGTAAATACCAAAAAAGGATTTATCTGGTATCTTTTTTTTCTTTTTGTTTGATGGTATCAGTGCTGTCGTAATAACATTTGACTTCGTAATCTTGTTTGGTCCATAATATGTATTATAGGTGGACTAACATCAACTTTCAGGTCAGCTATTTCCTCTTCAAGTTTCAAGAAATTGTACAAGTATAGAATCTTTTCGAAATTGTAACCCCTGCCAAGAGAGAAATAAATAAAATTAATGCTTGAGATAGTGAAAGAGTAGGAAGGTAAAAGATGCTTTTGACATTAAACTAGTAACAGTTTGTTTGCCAATTAATTTGAACATGCTTTACTACTAATCTGTTGCTTTGACCCAAAAAAATGAAATGATAATTTAAAAACAACAGTAATAGTAATAATATTATGATTTAGTGCATACTCTCCACACTGAACTTGCAAAAAATTCCCGGCACGACTTAACTTTGCTGGGGACTCATTACACACCCCAACATGTAAAAGGAGTGGTCTGAGACCCCCTTACACTGCCACGTTGTTTGCGCGTCTTTAGTAGATAATGGAATGGCATGAAATGTTAAAAAGTGTTTGAGACCTCATTTCACTACCATATGTCCAACATTTATATTTTTTCTTTCCTTTCTTTTAAAAGGGTCATCTTCTTCTCCATTTTCTGCAGACCTCCATTGCTATTTTTCACCATCTTCTTCCATATTTTCTTACCGACTTTTTGCCTAATTAGTTTAAAGTTATCCAGAAAAATCAATTATTATTTCCAGTAATGTTTGATTATAATAAAGCACGCAAGTTAATTACATTTGCCTAACGAAACTCCAGCCATTCTGCAGCACCGTAAAGACTTCCTGCTTTTTAGAGCAAACAATGAGAACAAAGTCATATATACTCAAAGAAAAGAGGGGGGGGGGAGGGAGAACCACCCACAGCGATTTAAGAGTGCAGAGAAAGAGAAGTGGCTGGAGAATTTTCCCGGGTCCGAACACTCGGTAGTGATGTTTTAATCGGAGACTGAAGTTGAAAGGGTGCTTCCATGGACATGAGGTAGATATATGTATGTTGGACATTGTAAGGGGTATAGTTCTGATTTTTTTTTCTTTGATACGTGTCAAGCATATGAATCACACCCTCCACTTTACAATGGTCTAACACAGTTCAAGGGGATCTCAGATCCACTTTTTACAAGTTTGGGTGTATAACGGGGAACCTGCAAAGTTAAGGTGTGCAAGGGGTTTTTTCTCAAGTTCGGGGGGAGGGGGAGGGGAATATGTATTAAAGCTAATAATAATGATGCTGATAATCGCCCTGTAATTGCCCAGCCAAAATATCATAGAGTTCCTTTTCTAGATACAGTATTATAGATCTTTGAGCCTGTCATTGCCACCTACTATTCCTTGCTGTGTATAGAGGAACTAGTTTCTTTCTTTTGGGGTTTGTTTGTGTGTGTGTGGGGGGGGGGGATTTGATTAGTTTATAGGAGTTAATTTGACAGTTCATTAGAGTATAGCATATTAAATTCTTTCTTGTACTTAATCATATACTTATACATGAACTTCGCTCCACGAAGTTAGCTTTGAAGCTGGGGTTTAGCTTGGTCTAATATGAATCATCGCAAGGTTCTTTTATGGCTAATGCAGGTTGGTTTAGATCTTGCGTAATTGGATCCAGTTCCACTTATTACTAAAATTGCAATACTTTCCAAATACAGGGCATTTATGGTGGGTCACATGATAGGAGACATCATAACAGGCAATGTGACAGAACCTGAAATAGTCATAAGTGCATCTCCATCAGTGGGTGGGTTGTTGGATTCTCTCACTGGAAGTATTGGCATCTCAGCAAGAGCAAAACCTGTAGCTGCTCCAGTTGCAGGATCCACAGCTTCTGGAGCTGCAACCAGTGGAGCAATGGCATCTGATACCCCAAAGATTGGTTTGAGGCCCCTAGATAGAGATGCTATTCGCTCTTTTATAAGCAGTGCGATGCCATTTGGTTGGTAATCTTTATTTTGGTATCTACCATTGCACTTTTTTTGTCCAAGCTTGTGTGACTTAATTGAAGGATTTACTCTTTGCTGAAAAAAGCCATCTACCTTAAATGTAGGCACCCCTCTGGATCTTAACTACACCAACATTTCAGCTGTCAAGATTAATGGATTTTCTCCAGCAGATATCCCTCCTGCAGACCAGAAGCAACCAGCATGGAAGCCTTATCTCTATAGAGGGAAGCAGAGAATTCTGTTCACAATTCATGAGACAGTCCATGCTGCCATGTATGATCGCGATGAAATTCCAGATCGCATAACAATTTCAGGTCAAGTTAACTGTCGAGCGGAATTAGAAGGGTTGCCCGATGTGATGTTCCCACTTATAGGTTTGGACACTGCTCGTGTTGAGCTATTATCCTTCCACCCCTGTGCTCAAGTTCCAGAGCATGGTAACGAGAAGCAAGCACTTATGTTCTCACCACCATTAGGAAATTTCGTATTGATGCGTTTTCAGGCACTTTGTGGTATGCGGCCTCCGATCAAGGGTTTTTATCAGCTTTCAATGGTTTCAGAAAATGAAGGTGCTTTTTTGTTTAGGTTACGGCTCATGGAAGGTTATAGAGCTCCTCTGTCGATGGATTTCTGCACAGTGACAATACCTTTCCCCAGGAGAAGGGTGCTTTCTTTTGAAGGGACACCTTCTATTGGAACAGTTTCAGTTGCTGAACACTTTGTTGAATGGAAAATTATAACAACCGGTCGAGGAGTATCTGGAAAGAGTGTTGAGGCAACATTTCCGGGGACAGTAAAGTTTTCTCCATGGCAACCTCAAAGATTGCCTTCCTTAGGGGCAGTACTTGGGAATATGGAAGATGAAGAGAGTGATGCCGAAACAGAGTCGACGAATAATATGGCGAATGTGGAAGACTTTTTAATGGAGAAAATGAATAAGGATCTTCAAGCAGTTGATTTGGAGGAGCCATTTTGCTGGCAAGCATACGATTATGCTAAAGTAAGTATTCTGTTTAGCAACTTTAGTTGTAATGCTTCCTCTTTCATGGATTATTTTGATGTGAGCTGTCCAGACAGCTAAGGTTTCCTTTTATTTTTCCATATAAACTCCTTTTTTTGGGGGTAAGGTAAACAATTCTATTAGCAGTGGGGAAAACTCCCTAAAACCTCGCTTTCTGTTTGGAACATCATTCCTGCTGCTATATGCTGGATCATTTGGAAAGAAAGAAATGCTAGGATTTTTGCAGACAAGAATGACACTGTACTTAAGCTTAAACACAAATGTATTTGTTTAGTTTTTGGTGCAACATGGCTGCGCCAAACTTCTTAGAGCCCGAAGCTATGTTGAACTTTATCTGTTCATTACAGTCTCTGTGATGCACATATCTGATATCTGTATCTTTAAAATGAATATTTCCCAGTTTCTGCTGGTTTCATCAATATGTTTTACCTTATCAAAAAAAAAAAATCATGTATACAAGTAGTATACTATAAGGTAGAGAATCTACTACATAATGTGATTCTCTATGAATGACAACCAAGCTTTCTACACACTGGAGCTTCATTGGTGCACCAAAAAGAAACTAGGGATAAGAGGGCTATTCTTCGAACATGCTAGTACTGGAATTTACTTTGAGTTTAGGTATACTAAGTAACCAAACGTTTAAGATTAAGCAAAGAGCTGGCGAAGTCGCATGTTAAAGTTAGGAAGATATTGTCTTAGCAGAGAATGTGGCCCTAGATAGAGCTGATTGAAAAAAAAAATAAAGGCAACCCGGTGCACAAAGCATCCCGCGTTCATGCAGGGTCCGGGGAAGGGCCGCACCTCAGGGGGTGTAATGTAGGCAACCTACCCTGATTCAAGTAACAATGGTTGATTCCAAGGCTCTAATCCGTGACCTATAGGTCACACGGAGACAACTTAAGCGTTGCTCCAAGGCTCCCTTCATAGAGCTGATTGAAAAAAAAAAGAATGAATGTATATAGCAGACTTCGTGAAAACTGTTAGACTTGGGGACATACTTTTTTTATCAGTATATGTTTTTTAATCGGCAAGGACTTCTTTATACCTGTAGTACTAGTGTTATTCTCGTATTTCCTATTCTTAGATTTCTATTACTATCTTTTGTCTTTGCTTTGGTTATCTTATTTTTTCTGGCTGTGGTTACTGCTTCTCTTTCCATGGCTTCTTCATTACTGTATTTCTTTTTCAAAACTGCTATGATTATGCCTTCCTTGAGCTGAGAGTCTATCGGAAACCACCTCTCTACCTTCACGACGTAGAGGTAAGGTTTGCGTACACACTACCCTCCCCAGACCTCACTTGTGGGATAACGCCGGGTATGTCGTTTTTGTCGTTGATGTTTTGAGTTGGGATCGTACTTGATACCCCATCACAAGATTACCACCCAGAGAGAGAGAGAGAATGTTCGAGGAGCTTTCTGGGATCAATTTGTTACCACAGCCCATAACCATCAGCACTCCCTATCCCTGGGAGTTTATATTCCTGTCCCCTCAGACAAGAAGAGAATAAGGAGAGGAACAGAGAGAGAGAGAGACTATTCAAAACAGAAAAAGAGGAACAGAAGAGTAACAAGGTTAGGCGAGTCCGAAGAGTGCAAATTGACTCTACTGATTTTTGTTTTTATACAGTCAAAAGTACTTCATCAACCTCATAATCAAGATATATTCCTTTTTAATAGTATGACAATTAGCTGATGTGGATATGAACATTTCTTAAGTTATTGAAATTAATTGCTTTGTGAAAAGTATATTTATACTCATCATGTGATTGCAGGTTTCATTCAAGATAATGGGAGGATCTTTGTCAGGAATGTCTATTGATCCAAAATCTGTAAGTCCTCTATAAATCATCTGTTGTCAAGTTGATTCTTTCTTTTAGAGGGGAACATTATCATGGAAATAAATCATGAATAGTTCAACCTGTGTTATCCTAATTTATTATCTACAAGTAGCATGAAACCAATAATTACTGAATATCATTATCTGAAAAATCTTTCCCTTTCAATTTTCATTTGGCTAAAAGAACTATGTGAATTGTCTCTCTCTCTCTTTTTTTCTTTTTTTGTGAGTCCATGTATTTGCGACCGAGTTTTACTAATTTTTATCCAGGTTTTTTTTTCTCTTCAAAACCATCAAGTTAGTCAATCGATCTACTTGGTCTCAATCCCAAACTAGTTAGGGAGTTAGGGTTGGCTTTTTGAATCCTTTATATCCATTCCGAGTCTATTTGACTCATTTCATTCCAATAGTAGATAACTTATCGTTTGAGGCAAGTTAAGAGTTCTCTAAAACTAGAATTCTCTATATCCGACATTTATCTCTGCAATGACCAACAAATCTCCAATCATACTAGAAAGATTCCTGTCAAATACCGAAACTTATATAAGTGTAACAACTATAACTCATTGAGTGAGTTATACATGCCTTGATATTGATATTGATGATTTTCCAATATTAACTGGTGCTTATGAAGGTTACCCATGGTTTATTACTGTAACCAATATTTCTTCCAATCAAAGATTTTCGCGTTCCATTAGCATTCAATGCCCAATGCGAACCAAGTGGACACAATTTTCCTTCAACTTCCTCCCAATTAGGTGTTTTGAAAAGTATCTGCGTCAACTCGTTATTAATTGACTCTAGACTAAAATGTTGGTTAATGCATTCAGGTGCGAAGCTGATTATCTTTCCCCTAACAGCATATTGATTTGAATCTTTGTTAAGATTCTTGTAAAACTTTAGAACAAGGTCTAGACAAAAATCACCAGGATACTACACGAAAATTTTCCAGTTGTAATACTTGATGGTATCAACTACGGTCTTATCAAAATCGCTATCCTTGCATAAAAATCAATTCCTTTTTCTTTAATGGGTTTTCGGCTATGTTGCGCGGACTCTCCAAAACAGCTGCCACACCCGTGTCGGATCCTCCAAAAATACACTATATTTGGAGGGTGCGACACACACCCATCGATATTTTCGTAGAGTCCGAGCAACATAGGTTTTCGGCCCTTCCATCCTTTGTTGCGTGAAACTTTGGGATAAGGATTCTCTTTGTTTGCCATTTGATGATGGTGATGGGTACTCTATGAAGAAGAAAAGTGAAAAAGATGATTGAGGGTGGTGTATGCCACAGAAAAGTGAAGAAAAAGAAAAGATTTAAAATATTCTTGTGGTCCCAAAAAATTTACTTTATAAGAACTAAAAATGGATGGAAAAATCGAACACTCCACAGACATAGCTGGCTACAAGCAGGGGGTTGGGCAGGGGTTGCGTCACAGCAGAAGTGCGATGCATCGTGGCCTTTTTTCCTTAACTCTATTCCTGTCACTATTTGTTAGCATGGTGTGTCATGCAATCATGATTTGGAGTTCAAATGCATTGGGCTCTTGAAAAGTATTTTTTTCAGTTTTGTTGAATTACTGTAATTATTTATTTCCCTCTCTACTACGCATTGAACATCGTCCTTCCACAATTTGGGTTCCCCCAATCTTATAAAGATACTTTTTATTGATATAAATTTTATACATTATAAATACACTTTTATATATAAAATTTACGGTTTTATAAATAACACACGCGCACGCGCGCGCACACACACATATATGTATGTATGTGTGTGTGTGTATGTATGTGTGTGTGTGGGGGGGGGTGTGGGGGGGGGGTTGGAGTGTGTGTGTGTGCGCGCGTGCCTGAAAATATTAAAGATTTAGATAGACATAAGTATACATTAAAAAAAAAACATAAGTATTTTATGTAAGTATATTTCTTCACTTTTCTTCTTCACAAAGCACCCATCACCATTATCAAATGGCAAAACAGAAAGAATCCTTATCCTAAAGCTTCACGCAATGGAGGATTGAAGGGCCGAAAACCCATTGATGAAAGAGGGATGAATTTTTATGCCGAGGAAGGTGATTTTGATGAGATCATAGTTGATACCATCAAGCATTACAACTTGAAAATTTTCGTGCACCCTATTGGAGATTTTTGTCTAGACCTTGTTCTAGTGTTCTAAAAGAACAAAGATCCAAATTAATATATTGTTAGACGAAGACAAACAACTTCTCACCTGAAAGCATGGACCAACTTGTTGGTCTAGAGTCAGTCAGTGATGATTTTGATGCATATCCTTTCTGCAACACCTAATGGGGAGGAAGTTGAAGGAAAATTGTGCCCATTTGGTGCCAATTGGGCGTTGAATCCTAATGGAACGCGATTGGAAGATATATTGGCTAAAGTAATAGTCCATGAGTGACATTCACAAGTCTAGATTGATACCAAATATAAATAATTTATTGGTTTAACTAGAGTATTTCTCCATTATGCCATCTGCACTCATATGCCACTTAATGTTGGAAAAATATTCAATATCATGTGTAACTGACTCAAATGTGAGGAGTATTTTCTTCACTCCAACAATAACATCTTTGTTAAAATACTTTGATATATACCTACTCTCCTAAATATTTGTTACAGCTTCTTCAAGAATGATTAGTAAAATTATTTTGAGCTAATGTGACAAACTAATGGTCCAAAAAAAGAACTAGGCAAAATAAAAGACCAAGTCAAGCACGCCCTACCAAATGTACAACTGGAAATTATGAGACAACTAATGCACAACTGGGAATTATGGCATTTGGCAATTCAATTGGATGGACTGGTACATCAATTTGCTCAAGTTGGAAGAATTGATATATTGGAAGAAAAGATGAAAAATAGTATGGGTAGATTGGAAGAAAAATAGAGCGGAGGTTTCATGGAGTTGAGCAAAATGCAAGACACAACGTACAATTTTACTGTGATTTGTGAATTTTCTAATATGATGCGTCTATTGGTGGATCTTTGGAATTTCTTTATTTGCTAGTTTTTCTGCCATTTGAATGGGCAGATCCATCAAAAGCAGCTTGGGAATTCCACATTTTTTTAACCAAGCTACCTTAAAAAACCAACAACCACTGGCTGATGAAACACCACTGCTACCACTGGTTGTACCTAATGGTTCAGATCTAATGTCAACACAAAGTAGTAATATTCTTAATAATTTTCCAGATCTGAACAGTATCACTGCTTTTGATGACCTTGCAGGTATTTTTTCACCTCAAAAGGTAAACCATATATGATAAAAGAAGGTGATCGACATAAAAAAAAAAAAGCAAAAAGACCACGAGAAGTAGCTAGGAAAGGAAAGGAGATTGTGACAGAGGCAGAAGCCTCTCAGATACAAAAGATAAGGACTATCTGGTTGGGGGGGGGGGGAATGAAAGAAGAATGGCATCTCTCATGCGGCATAGTACATTGAGACTACTGTACAATGCTCATACAATTTCATGTTCCATTTCATTTTTTGGGAAATGCAATTCTCACACCCTGATATCTCATTATTCGTATGCTTTCCTCATCTATCCAAAATCGAGTTCACACTCTATTTTGGTTCCTCACTCATCTTTCTTCCACCTCGTGTAGGAGTATATGTTTTGTCCATAACCTTATTCTAGAAAAACAAGTTAGCCCCTCGTGCTCGATGTGTGTTTCTAGGTTACGCGAGGGTGCATAAAGGATATCGGTGCTATTCACCTGACTTCTAGCTTCACCTTATGTTTGCCAATATTTCTTTGAAAATCAACTATACTTCACCGGTCTAGGCAACCTAGACATTTTTGAGGTGTTACTAGTTCCATCTTTCTGGGGATTCTGTCGCCATCTCTCCTTCATCTTCTCCCACAGCTCCACCACCTACAACACCTTTTGCAACTCCACCACTCTTGATGTATCATCACCGTCAGCGTCTAGCATTAGGTCCAGATAATTCACGTCTTATACTGGATCCTTCACCTACTGAGGACTTGTCTCCTCCTAGTCCTCCAACTTCTCTTCGAAAAGTTATTCAATCCACACTTAATCCTAATTCTAATTATGTTGGTTTGAGTTATTATTATCTAGCATCACACTATGATGCCTTGATGTCTTGTTTGTCCTCCATTTCTATCCTTAAGTCGATAAACGCTCTCTCATCCTAGATGGCAACAGACTATGGTCAAAGAGATATCTGCTTTACATGCTAATGGTACTTGTAGTTTGTTCTTCTACCTCTAGGTAAATCTCCTATTGGCTATCGGTGGATTATGCAGTCAAAGTTGGTCCGGGCATTTAAATAGATCAACTTAATGCCCGCCCTATTGCCAAACGTTATACTCAAATATTTGGACTTGATTACGGTGACTTTTTTCGTCGTGGCTAAAATAGCATATGTCGGTCCTTTTTTTCTATCCATGATTGATGTTTGCCATTGACCTCTATCAATTGGACGTTAAGAATGCTTTTCTCCACTACAATATTGAGGATGAAGTATATATGGAGCAACCACCTCATTTTGTTGCTCAGAGGAGTCTAGCGGTCTTGTATGCCGGATGCATTGATTTGTATGTGGTCTGAAACATTATCCTCGAGAATGGTTTGGTAAGTTCAACACAATTATGTAGGAGTTTGGTATGACTCGCGGTCTCGCTGATCGTTCTGGATTTTATAGATATACTGCTCCAAATTTAAGTTCACGTCTTATACTGGATCCTTCACCTATTGAGGACTTGTCTCCTCCTAGTCCTCTAACTTCTCTTTGAAAATTTATTCAATCCACACTAAATTCTAATTCTAATTATGTTGTTTGAGTTATCATCGTCTAGCATCACACTGTGATGCCTTTATGTCTTGTTTGTCCTCCGTTTCTATCCCTAAGTCGATAAACGCTCTCTCATCCTAGATGGCAACAGACTATGGTCAAAGAGATATCTGCGTTACATGCTAATGGTACTTGGTAGTTTGTTCTTCTACCTCTAGGTAAATCTCCTATTGGCTATCGGTGGATTATGCAGTCAAAGTTGGTTCGAATAGTTAAATAGATCAACTTAATGCCCGCCCTATTGTCAAACGTTGTACTCAGATATTTGAACTAGATTACTGTGACTTTTTCCGTCATGGCTAAAATAGCATATGTCCGTCCTTTTTTTCTATCCATGATTGATGTTTGCCATTGACCTCTTTATCAATTGAACGTTAAGAATGCTTTTCTCCACTACAATATTGAGGATGAAGTATATATGGAGCAACCACCTCATTTTGTTGCTCAGAGGAGTCTAGCGGTTTTGTATGCCGGATGCATTGATTTGTATGTGGTCTGAAACATTCTCCTCGAGAATGGTTTGGTAAGTTCAACACAGTTATGTAGGAGTTTGGTATGACTCACATCCTCGCTGATCGTTCTGCATTTTATAGACATACTGCTCCAAATTTGTGTAGTTATTTGGTAGTTTATGCTGATGATATATTCATCACGGGCAATGATCAGGATGGTATAACTAAATTGAAGCAACTTCTCCTTTATCACTTGCATACTAAGGATTTAGGCAGATTGAAGTACTTCATAGATATTGAGGTCGCTCAGTCCAAATCAGGAATTGTCAATTCACAACGCAAGTATGCTTTATACATCTTGAAGAGTTAGGAATAACATGTTGTTGACCAATTAACACTCATATGGACCCGAATGTTAAGCTTTTGCCACGACAGGTGGGCCCCTTAGTGATACTAGAGTTGGTAAGTTGAACTACCTCATAGTGACTCGACCTGACAACCTTTCTTGTGAGCGTTGTAAGTCGGTTTACGGACTCTTCGTGTGATAGTGATTGTGATGCAGTTATGTTTATTCTTCGATATATAAAATCAGCCACATGCAAAAAATTGCTTTTTGAGGATCAAGGCTATGAACAGGTAGTTGGATATATAAACAATGATTGGGCAGGATCACCTTTTGATAGGCGGTCTACATATGAATATTGTATTCTGGTAGGTGGTAATTTGGTATCTTGAAAGAGTAAGAAACGAAATGTGGTTGCTCGATTTTGTGCAAAAGAAAACCGTCCAATGGTTGTGTCAACTTGCGAACTAGTTTGGATCAAACAATTGCTCAGAAAATTAAAGTTTCGAGAAATCCATCAGATAAAACTTAGATGGAACGTATGAGTTATAACCAAGCTGCTATTTTGCATCAAATCCAGGGTTTCATAGAGAACTAAACACAAGTTCGACTATCACTTCATCACAGAAAAGATACTTTAGGAGACATTGTTACAGAATTTGTGAAGTCAAATGATCAACTTGTAAATATTTTCACCAAGTTCCTCACTTGTTCTCGTATCAGTTACATTTGTAATAAGCTTGGTACATACCACTTGTATGCACCAACTCGAGGGGGAGTGTTAAGAATATTGTAAATAATACTTTATGCTCGCTTCGTCCCACAATTTATGTGATGTTGTTTGACTGGGCGGGAGTTTAAGAATGAAAGAACATATGACTATAAATCATCATCTCATTTAGGGTAAAATGAGAAATTTAAATTTAAATTGTTATTAAATCTAAAAAGGAAAGAGTCACATAAATTGAGACAGAGGGAGTATCAATTATGATTAATTGGATATGATTTGATTGATTGTGTAATTAGGTAGAATATTTCCTTCCTATCTTAGCACTTATATTCACTATTTAAGATTCGGTAGCTTTAGGAAATAATCAAGTTGTGTTTTCACTCATTTCTTTCTTCCTATCTTCCTTTTCCTCACACTAACTCTTAGTTGATTTACTTGGTATTGTTTTTAATTAACACGATATCTTGTGCAAATAACATCCACCATTAAGTCTTATCTTGCACACTATTGGTTAGCTCATTCATAACTAGGGTAAAAAAAATACGGGCTTATCCCAAGTGAAAATCCGCTCTTATGGGAGGGTATTTTTAGCTCTTCTCTTTTCCATTTATTGCATTAGTTGATGTTGCTAATTATTTGTTTTTCACATGTTAATTATGTCAGGTAGATTTCCTTTTATTTGTGAAAATTAATCTAAGTGCTTATTGGTCCATCCTACTTTTCCTAGGCAATAGTAGATTCAACCTACTTCTACACTTCACATTTCTTTCTTAAGCGTACAAACGGACTATTCTCCGCCTTGAACATCTAGATGAAAGCAAATTACCATCGGTCACTGACTCACTGCATCATATGCTTGAACTGCTAACTGTCAGCTCTAGGTTGTGCTGTGAGCAGTTTCTCAGTCACAGAGATTCTCAGGCGCTTTATGTTTCCTGCTTATATTGATATTGAGTTATTGCTATTCTTAATGCGATGAGCCATTGCAGGTAAGCATTTTCCCTGCTGTTAAAGCACCTGTGGAATTTTCTACTCAGGTATTTTTGTTATCAGTTACATAACATATTCTTGATAGTTCTCTAGCTTTATTTGGGTCTGCTTATTACAGCAGCTGTTTGACATCTGCAATCAACCCTGTCTTTTGAGTTATTAAAATCTTTAGTGGTCTGACTTTGGTATGATTGTCACAGGTGACTTCTGGGGATTATATTTTGTGGAACACACTAGGAAAATGTCCTGTTGCTTCCACACCCAAAGCATAGAGTTGCAAAATATATTGTTGGCATATCTGTTAGGAGCAATGACAGACGGTTATCTTGTTGGATGGCTGCTGAGTTTGAGAGGCGAGCACAAAGAGGCTGTATGCAAAAGATATGTATAGTGGGACAATTTGGTGACCAGTTCCTCTTGCAGTTAGATTGCACAGGTGGGAAGTGGATGACTCATGTTTCTTGGCATTTGGTATTTGTGGCACAAGATTATTTAAGACGTGTACAACTACTTCTTGGATACTCAGGTCACACATAATTAGTTAGCTGTATATTATGAGAACTAACTGCATACTTGTACTTGCTTGTGTTGTCTTGGTGTTTCTACTAGGTGAAAGATACTCTTCCTAGAGAGACTCAGTCTCGTGCCTTCTGCTGTTACAGACATGCTTTTGCGAGAAACTTGATCAGCAGTTTACCCCTTGCTTCATTTGAATTTTATAAAACTGGAAAGATGCTGAGATTTCTAGCTCTAAGAAGCGTTTGGTTACTGGGTCTCGTACCTCCTGCTGTAACACATATTTATCCAGTGTTTGGTTATGGGTATTAGCTCATACTGGTTTATATTTTATACCAAATTCTTGGTATTCTTTATGTGTATTAGCTCATACTGGTTTATATTTTATACCAAATTCTTGGTATTCTTTATCCTACATTGGATGTGGCATAATAATAATCCCAGGATTATAATCTTCCGAACCAAATTATCCTACATTGGATGTGGCTGTAAGGCACATTTATCCAGTGAATTGCTTTTTATTTGTCGGGACACTGGAGTTCATTGAATTGGATCCCTTGACTGAAAGGGTTCTCTGTGTTGTAAGATAAATCTTTTTAAGCCTAAATATATTCTGTTGTAAGCGTTATGGATTCATGAAGGAAACATTCAAAAATTAACACTTAACCTTTACAATCAAGAAAAACGAATGTACAAAGCCTAATAAGGGGAGAACAATTAAGTTCATTCACTTTCGTGAATTCCTTTCTTAGCTATCGATGTCTAATATACCTGTAGACTCTTTTAGCTTCATTCTTTAGATTACAAGGCCTAAGGATTCTACATCTCAAGCCTTAGGACTATTAGCTGTAATCTTAATCATTCTTCCCTGACAATGTCTTACAGTGCAATTATATTGCATCTATGTTTGCACCATTTCATTTTCAAATGCAGCAAGTTCTCTTTCTATCAATCTATCTTGAGTTCTATTCAGTTCTCTCTCTCTCACTCTTCTAATGCAACTCTGGTTGAACGATACAGATCGTACGGTGCCCACAAGTAATCGATGGTACAGGGCTTTCGAGCATCAAGTCTCAACCATGGCTTACCCTTGCCACTCCAATGCAGTAGGCTGATGGGTCCAGGGTGAAGTCCCCTACATTTTCCTTCAAAGTTGTCACCACCTAATCCATGTTGGTTCCATCTATGATCAACTGCCTTAATGTTTCCTGCAAACACAAGCAAAATTGGAGGCAAAGACCCCAAATGGTAAATTCTTCTTTGCTTTTGTATTAACATCCATTCTTCAACCTTTTGTGTGTACCCTCCTTTCCTCCATTCATCAAGATCCATCACCATTACACCTGTGTTGAAGTAACATGGCCGTCTTCCCTCAAATGTTTTCGCCAAATTCACGTCCGACCAAAATGTGTCTGTAAAATAGTTTATAAAGTTTGCATGGCAATATTCTGGGGCTGCCAAGACTTTATCTCCTAAATCCACTCCCCATAACTTGGCAATATCATCCACAACAATGATATCTGAGTCTAAGTAAATTACGCGAGGCACGTCCTTAGGGAGAATATCTGAGAGGTAAATTCTTGCATAATTTAAAGGTTGATCCAGGGCTTGTCTAATTGACTTGGATATCTTTCCCCTAACACGATTAGGATGAAAGTGGTAGATTTTGTAGCTTAGGTAAGGGAAAGTGGAGTTGATAAGGGAAATAATCTCAGGCTCAAGATGAATGGAAAGGAAATGAAAGGAAGTGTTTTCTGGGCATGTTGAATGTTGCAAAATAGACAATACTGCAGCCATTGTGCCCCTAATATAATTGGCATCAACAGGCATTACTATTTGGATTTTGTCTATGTCACGTGAGCTGCATGCATTGCCATTGTGAAAGGCAGGTGCTTCTCGGAAGGAAGGAATGTCATCGGAGGTAGGTTTTTGGATGGCAACAACGCGAATGGCGTTAGCAAAAGAGGAGGAGAAGGTGGTGGTGGTAGGATGTAAGAGGAGGAGGGAAAGAAGGCCTATGATTGGAAAATAGTTAGAAGAAGAAGAAGAAGAAGAAGAAGAGGGGACATTTTTGTTCCAAAAGGCCATCCTTCCTTAAGCTACATTTCTTGATTTTTTTTTTCTTGGGCTAATAATATGGATGTCAAAAGAGCGGGAGAGTCTTAATCCGTGTTCATGCTTGACTAACTCAAAAGAAAGTAATTTTTAGAGAGAAAAACGTGGTCATTAAACGAGGTTGTTAATGGAATTGTTTTAGTGATAATCTACGTTTAAGGGTATACAACAGAAGTGAAATTTTATCATGAAATGTAGGGATGACCGATATTTTTGCAAGTACAGCCATTTATTTTCGATGTCCTAAATTATTGCCAATACAAAAACTTTTACAAATTACATGTTTGTTAGGGTGCATCTTTAGAGTATCAGCTATCATCTTGACATGGACAATAATCCCTAATCATGAAAATATTAGGAATGTCTAAAATCATGGTATGCACATCTCTAGATAGATGTTCAGTAATAAGGAAAAGATCAACAATTTTTCTTTTGCTCAGATAAAATTCTAGTGAAAGATAAACTTCAAACATTTAATTTCTTTTAAATCATAAAATAATGGAACTAAATGTTAATAAATATATCAAAATAAATGTTAAAACCAAAGTATCAAAACAAAAGTTGTGCCTCATAACTAGTAGAAGATAGATGAAACTTTTTGCATTTTGCACGAAATAAATAAATATGATACGTTATTTATTTATTTATTTATTTATTTATTTATTCATTCTATAACTTCGTGTGTATCATGCTGCGATTTTAGTAGAAGACACACTATTTAGTAAAAATTGCACGGGACGCCCTATTTGGTCGCCTCCATTTAACCTATATTATCCATTTTTTAAAAAAATTTCAACTTGTACCCACTTCTTAAATAATGTCAGCACCCTTTCTCCTCCCTCTTCACCTCCTTCGTTTCTTCTTCTCAACAAAAGACAAAATGCAGAGCCTATTTTTTTTATTGGTCTTGCGTCGAAAACTTCAGTCTGCTCATGTTACTTACTCCACTAGCTTTGTATGAAGCGGAGACCACACTATATTTCTTGTAATTTTGATGATTTCTGCTGCTATCCGTATATTTTGTTATTTAAATACCTGCTAACTATATTCCACTAGCTTTAAATGAAGTTGTGACCACACTTTATTTCTTGAGCTTTCGATCATTTCTGCTGCTGTCTATATGCTTCTGTTGTTAACAGTCCATGTGTTTTGGTTTTGCTAGCTATGCAAGAACTTACTGCTAAAGTAGATAACCATCCTGATTCAGTTGCTATAACTGGCTATAGTTCTGGTTAATCTTTTGTTAGCGATGCAATCCATATCTTAAGTGTCTAGTTCTGTTGCAGACTAATAAAGCTTAAAGCTAACATAACAGTGAAGATGAGTATCATGTGTTATGTGCATTACAGAGAGGGAATTAAAAAGTAGCCAATTACAACACAGAAACTTCAGCTCTAGAGCTGAAGTTTCCAGTTACAACACAAAAACTTCAGCTCAAGAGCTGAAGTTTCCCAGTTACAACACAAAAACTTCAGCTCTATATCTGAACTTCAGGCCCAGCTACTAGAATGCTGAAGTTTTGCGTGATTGCCTTTGCTACTTCAGCCCCGTGTGCTGAAGTTATGTGAAAAAGCGGGTACGCTTGTAATTTTTTTTGCAAAGCGGACACAAGTTAAAATGTGGCACAAAAAACGGGTATAGATGCAAAATCCCCTACTATTTACTTCGGCAAAACAAAGGAGATTTTGGGCCCAGCGCTAGGCTTGATGATATTTGCTAGAAGATGATTTAATATGGAAATTTTTTCGTATATATACGAGATTTTAAACTTATTTATTCAATTTATCTAAGTTTTTGTATTTACAGAAAACAATTATTATTATTTTTACAAAATATATACAAATTCAATCAAAATTTACAATACATCAATAACTTAAATACAATTTTTTTGAATAGAATCCAGTCAAAAACTATAATTTACATATAATTTATATACAATTGTGTTAGTTGCATATATTTTACCGTTTCTACACCTGACATACAAAATATATACACTTTGTTTATGTCTTCTTCTTCCGGTTTCAATCTGAAATGCCAACCAAAACCACCTCGAATCTTCATCAAATTCTCTCAAAATTGAGATATACTCCAAAGGATATTTCAATCATTTGCAACAACAATTAATCCAAATAAATAATAATTTCAAAAAATTCAATTTTCAAATTCAAAGCTTATAAGCTTTTTAATGGTTGTCAATAGAATTTCTCAATATGAATTAGGCTGAATACATACAGAGACACTTAAAGTTGGCACGATCTTTTATTTAGACACCTGAACTTAAGAGAGTTCCTATTGAGCACGTACGTTACATGAACTTTGTTCCAATTAAACATTTCTTGTTGAGTTGGCACGTAAAGTGAGTTTCACCCAATATGGGCGCCTGAAAAGCCCAAAAAACAATTTTTTTTTGTTTTTTTTATTTCCTTCTTCTTCTTCTTTATGTCCTCCACCATTGCCTCCTCCACTTTCCGTCATCTTCTCCGACTGAAATGAAGAAGTAGAAGCAGAGAACTGAGACTAAAATGAAGAAGAAGAAGACGAAGAAGATCAAGCTGCTTCAACTTTTTACCTTTCTGTGATCGCTATAAATGCTGGTTCAGAAGTCATACTTAGAAATTTGGTGGTCTATGAAGCTGCCATGTCCAAATCCAAGCTCGAATTTACCAGATATATCAATCTAATGAGTGAGATTATAGATACTGCTGAGGACGTGAGGTTGCTAAAGCAAAATGGTGTTATCAAAGGAGATTTGACTGATAATGAAGTTGCCTATTTGTTCAGTACTATGCAAATGTCATTTGTGAGGTCTAGTAGAAGTTATAATGTGGAGATTACCATGGAGAAAGTCAACAAGTATTATGACCAGATGCTAATAGTTAGGGCTCGTACCCTAAACACCATTAATGGGGTCTTTAAAAAGCTTGAAGGTTTAAAATGAGTTACTTGATTTGATAAAAGTTTGGAAAATTAATATTGGGGTTGTCTTCGGGTCGTCATGGGGAATCTTTAGCTGAAGTTATAACAAATTTGGAGGAGTTTCTCTTACAAATTTGGATTAAAATCGTGCTTGGAACAAGAACACACATGAAAAAAGTGAAGAACACTAAGACCACTGATTTCCAGAACACCAATTCTCAATTTTTTTAAATGTTTTCTTTCTTGGTTGGGTGTAAATTAAGCTTTTCTTTTCTTTTTTAGAATGTTATTTTTATTTTGTTTATTAAATAGATTTAACATAGTTTTTTTTTACTCAAAATAATATATGTCATTTTTTATTCGTCATTCGCCACGTCATCAGCGAGTGCATTGCACAAACTTTGTAAGTTTGACTGATTGTCAAATAAGTGCTCAATTGAAATAAGTTTCGGGTAGTAAAAGTGCTCAATAGGAACTCTCTTAAGTTCAGGTGTCTAAATAAAAGATCGTGCCAACTTTAAGTGTCTTCCGTATGTATTCAGCCTATGAATTACTACGTTCTAACTCTAAAATTATTAAAAAGGAACTTTCGTTAACGAACAACCAAATTTTCAGTGTCGTTTAAATGATTTTCATTTGAACTATCATTAACGCCTAATTGGATGTCCATGCTCACAGAAGAAAACCTTAATATTGAGGGGCGGGGAATATGAGCCCAGACTTTGTACATAGCAAGCTTCTAGGTTGGTACTACTTGGCCGCATAGCTTAAGCTTCTAGGTTGGATGAGGAAGATGAGGGAGAGAAAATAGGGAAAATTAAATTCTAAGATATTATTTTGTATATAATTGATAAATTGTATAGCAACTGTAATTAAGTTAAAACTTTAATACTGAGGCTAAATAAATTTCAAAACTAGTTATAAGCAGTTAAATTTTATTGGTTTTAAATCCAATAAAATAATTTAGACTATATATTAAATATATTAGTTCAAATAATTAGTATGAGCTTATATAATTGGATTAATGATATAAGTCCAATATATATGGATTAAATAAATAAGTCTTACTCCATTGGGGCAACCCATTTAATTGGGCTACAAATGATAATCCCACTTCATTAAGCCCAAGATGTTATCCTCCTAGAGGCCCAGTTTGGTGCCACGTGTTAAATGACGTGGCACACCAAGTCAAACTAAAGAGCCAATAGGATCCTGCCACGTGTCAAAATGACAAGGCATGTCAAGTCAAATTAAAATGTCAATGAAACTGCGCCACGTGCGCAAGTGACGTGTTCTGACTAATCAAATTTGGCCTTGTCACACTTCAATTTGATTGGTCGGAAAGAGTTTGTTCTTATCATAACTCTTCCCTCCTACAACTATAAAAAGGGGTCTTATACTCGGAAAAGATACCAGAAATTATAACAAAAAGCAAGAGAGAGCTCGAACGCCGCAAATTTCTCTACAAGTTTCAAGCTTCAATCAAGTTCAAGTTCAAGCACAAGAACGAAGAACAAATCAAGGTTCAACGAGTACGAGTTCAAATCGAAGTTCGTGCTAGTTGAATTCAAGATCATTGTTCGTAGCAACAAATATTGATTCAAGTCAAGCTCAAAGGCCCTTGAATTTATTTACTATTGGAAAGAAGAATTAGATGATTCATGGAGATTGTACACTCAAAGTATTTGAAATCAAATACAATGATTGTTGCAATATTTTTTATCTCGATTATTTTCTTGACGCGAATTTATTGTCTACACTAGTGTGTGTGTGTGTGTGTATATATATATATATATATATATATATATATATATATATATATCTTAAATAAATATAAATTGAATTTATTGATAAACATGTTGATCAGTTAAGTATATATGTCACGTGAATGATTTTCTTCATTTAACCCTCCCCCCAAAAAAGGCAAGTCAAAAGTAGCCTATTCGATTCAGATATTTTAAATAGTATACCCAAAATGTAAAATAACAATTTGGGTCACTTAGTTATTGATAAGTTTAATATGATTCTCGTAGTTCCTGAATAAGCTCAATTGCCCTTAAATTAGTAAATTCTGCATCATTGATCCCTCTTACTAATAGTTTTTTGCAAATTTAATTGGTCTTTAATTGGTAATTTATGAGACAAATTTATTTTGGAACTTTTACTCATTATAATATAACAATTTTATTAAATTAGTAAAATTTGTTAGTGAAGGTGCACAATTATATTAATTGAAGGTTAAGCGTGTGGAATATCTTATAAATTTGATTTTTTTTTCTCCAAAACAAAGACTTCATATTATTGCATCAACGAACAACAAAGTTCAAATGTACTCTTTGCATCTTGGACAACCCAACCTTCAACAAAGAAATAGAAAATTTAGCTAAATTATGAGCTACTTTGTATAACTTCCTTGGAATATAAAGAAACTCGACGTGATCAAACATGCTTGATAGCTTCCAAATGTCTTCACACAACATTTCTATCTCCCATGAAGTAGCCAGCTATTTTTGGATCATATCAACAACATTCTTAGCATCAGATAAAATCTTCACACTTTTCCATCCAAGAGTAATAGCACATTCAAGTGCCTTTCTTATGACAATCGCTTCAGCAGTCATGGTTTTCCCAACATACTGAATTGGGGATCCATGGGCATGAAACAGTTTTCCAAGGCTATTCAAAGTCGCGACACCAATACTCGCATGTCTATCATCGCACTATAATCCTGCGTCTGTAAATAATAAAACATCATCTTCAAAATTGGTTAGTTTAGGCACAAAACCATTTCCAGTTGAATGTCGTTGATCAAGCTCAACTATACCTTATAAAAAGGACAAGCGGTCGTTGCAAATATAATCCGAGTATTTAGCTCAGAGTCGAATCCCACAGGGAATTAACCTACCAATTACTTTCGTCAGACTCACTAAATTCTTCGTAATCAACTTCCTAGATATTTTGAATAACAATTGATGATGTTTTTACTAACTATAACTGAATGAAGTTAGGTAAACTAAAAGCTAACTATGACTGAGTTGTAAACAAATAAGAGAAGGATCTAAGGTTGTGATTTCCTCTATTGATGGAATCCCTTCCTGTTATGTTTCGCATAGATTTGCCTAATCGTGTCTATCGATCATGAGCACTCTTACTACCGTAAATCTCTCCCGAGTAATTACGACAATTTACTAGACTCACTCCCCAGAGTTACGCTAGCTGGCTTTTATTACAGTTCACTTTAGATCGCACCCAAGGTTTCATTATCCCTAATCCCACCTTTAAACCCTCGGTTATTAATTCCTCATATATTTTGGGAGTGGTGTTGTTCAACAATTACCTAAATATGCACTCTCTCCCGAGTAATACATACTAAATAGGCACAGCTAATTGAGGATCCTATCAATTAACTACAACAAGAACGTAGTTGAACAAATAGAGATTAAACTGGGCAAACTATATTAACATAACACGAAGTTCATCCTTCAACAGGTTCCATCAAAACCCTAGGCTAAATATTTAGCTACTCATAATCGTATCCATACTAACAACAACAAAATTCATCATAATTGATAAATACAAAAGGAAGAAAGGTAGAACTCGATGTCGAATTATCCTCCTTGCCTCTTGCCTCTTCTTGCCTTCAACTAAGCTGTAAAAACCTTGATAATATCTTTTTGGGCGAGCTGGACCTCTTATAGGTTAAGTGGAATTACCCCCAAACTTCCAAGTTTACCCCTGAAATTATGTGCTTCGGACTGGACTAGCGCGGCCGCTTGAACCGCGCTAGTGGCCATGCATATTGCATAACATTCTGCCTCAATTTTCTGGACTAGCGCGATCGGACTAAGGCCGCGCTAAGCTAGTTCAGCATTTCAAATCTTCTTTTTTCTCTTCTTTCACACGTACTCAGCTCCGAGGGACTTCCTTTGCTTTAATTTAGCTCCAAACACTGTCCTAAGTCCTCTTAAGCGCAACTCGCTCCTGCAAAACATGAAATTCACAATTAGAGCCAATTTATCGTCATTTAACTATCTTAGAACAATGAAGCATAGTCAAGTTGGGGCATAAACAGTTGCTAAACTATATGGATATAGCCTATTATCAACACCCCACACTTAAATCATTGCTAGTCCTCGAGATATCCACCACACTCTATAAAGGTTACTTCACTAAGCTTTTCCCCTAACCACACCAAGAACAAATCACCAAAGTTACGTCTAGTAGTGTACAATCTTTGCCTCAAGAGTCGACTCTCACGTGCCGTGCAATATTCATACTTATTCAAATTATTCTATATAGAGGTCAAGACTTACCTTTCCTTCGTGAATCACATGCCCGCACATCACACAAGAGAGTAGTTCCACAAATAATAATATTAAGAACAATTAGGAACTTAGATAGACAACACTCGCTCACTCTCAGAAAGAAAATTCATAGGCCACACAGATGCACCATAGGCTTGCCCGTAGTGTACTACTCTACTAATCAAGCCTATTCAGTCTAAGAAATATTAGGACTTCATTTGGTTGTAATGTAGGCTAAGGGACGTGTAGGATATTTGGATATAGTGACTAACCTCCCTAAGCACTTTTAATATAATAACATTCTCACTCAAAACCATACTTATGTCAGGCCATACATTCCACCACACTTCTATTTATAATACCCCAAACTCCATTAGGTGCAATTATATCAATCGCCACTTATCAAGTACTACATTTACTCATTCTCTTTTTTTAAGTGGTGCTTATTCTTTTACTTTTACAAAATTCTGCACCTTTTTCTCTATTTCATTGGTTCCACTCAAAAACCAAACCACCACCCCACACTTTAACTTTTGCATATTTCATAACCATTCAAGTGCTCATGGGAGGTACAGGGTTTCAAACAGATGGGCCGTTCAAACAATTGGGTAAGGTTTGTAATGTGGATGCCAAAGAAACAGGCTTATAGGCTCAACGGGGTTAACTACGATGTATCGCATTTAGGTGGGTCTACTTTATATATCTGGCTTAACAAAGAAATGCCTATATCACTTCTAAGACTGAATAAAGCTACTATTTCACTTTGCAAACACACAGGGCAAGTTCTAGGCATCAAATGTAGAGCATAGAATACAATACAACTCACATACACATGGCACATGACTCACTTCAGATTGGCTTATCAAGACACTCTTGTTTGAGTACTCAAGTCAGTTACAAACATACAATTTAAGGCACTCTAACAAGAATCAACCACTAATACTAAGCATCACACTCTAGTGTCTACTGTGTTCAGGTGTATCAACGCCAAGGGCTTTTCTTTCTATTTCAGCTCATAACCCATAATACTAACTAAAAACTAGAAACAAAATAAACAAAAACTAACTACACACGGTTCAAGCAAAACCCTTGGAAAAGAATCGTGGCCCAAAGAAAAACCAAGTGGGAGTTGCTACACTACCTAAAACAAAAAAAATCTTTTTGGTATTTTCTTTAGACTTACTTCCCTCAAGAAAACTGTCTAGAAGATCCGTCATCAGGAAGAGTCCAACATATTTCTGTATTTTTTTTTTGGGAAAATTTCCACGTCGACTTAGACCCTCAAGAACCTCGTCGAAAGAGATCCGTCGTCGGGACAAGTCAACTTACCTAATTTGACTATTACTCAAAACCACAAAATTTATCAAGAAAAACAAAGAAAACATCAAACATTCAAGTTGTTACATATACACACATGTATCCCCCCCCACTTAAAAGGAAGACATGTCCTCATGGCATACAAAATAAAGAATAGTGAGGTAAAGAAACTTCCTTACGTGATCACTCTTGATCAGAGACCGTTTCTGGGTTCAGATTGCATGCACGACCCAGAGTTCTCAACCAGCCCAATATTTTCTTCTCCGATTTCACCTACTGGGCAGCCACCGCATCAACCCGTGTACTAAGTCAGCGACCGAGGTACGCAATCCTGCCACCTCCTACTCTAAAGCTGTGAACCGGGTGACCCGAGCAGGCCCAGATGGTCCTGCAGCCTCTGCAATCTGCTCATGGGCCGGTGACTCGACCCTCACTTCCTCATACTTAGCCTTCTCTTCCTCAGAGTCATTAGATTCAGCACTATCATCACTACCAGCTGCCACATGCTCCTTTCCAGTAGTTACCTTATCAGCTCAGAACTTGGAGTCTTTTGGTACTATCATATCCACATTCAAATTCTCCGGCACCCGAGCTACTCGGCAAAGTCTAGTAACTAAGGAAGGGAAGAAGAACCCATACCTCTTCACCAGACAACGGGTGAACATCTCCTCGTGAATCAGCTTGGCCACGTCAAAGTTGCGACCATTCATAAAGCACCAAATTAGAGTAGCTCGAGGACCATTCACCTCCGTGGTGTTGGAAGATGGGATTAGGCGGTTGTTGATGACATACAACCAACACTTCCCTTTAAAGGTGAGCGTTGCGGAGTGAAACTTCTGCCTATACTTCATCCAAACAATTTCCTTGCCGGGTACACAGATTGTTGCAAAGAACCTCTCCCACTGCGTGTGTGATCTGCCATACATGTCATAATAGTGTTCATATGCATCCACATGAGCGGGCAGCTGGTATATCCTCCATATAGCCTCAACGGAAGCATCCACCGCCTTTTTGCGCACTATTACTACACCATTCACATGTTCTTTTACATTGTCGTAGAATTCACGGATAACCATCACATTCCCTTCATCCGGCTCTTCAAAGAAGATTTGTAGCTCATTATACAAGTTAGGGCAGCCTAGCTGGAGCAACCCTATATCTATGCCCCTTTCCGGTATCGATTTATTAGGGGCCTTATCAGCAAAGTGGTTCTGAGACTTGGCAGAGACGAACCCGCTACTATCAAAAGGATGAGCAGGAGCTGACCCGCGCACCCTGGACAATCCAGCTTGACCGCTGGAAGAAGCACCTATGGTGCGGCGTTTCCTGGATGGTGCCATAGTACCTGGAAGAGGAATAGCATTAGCACAACCCAAAAAAATTATGACTCAACTGCGGTTACTCAGACTTCACTCGCACAATTGATCACAATGACCATTTACACTCACTATGTCATTTAAACAAACACCTTGTGGGAATTATATGCCGGAACTCCAATTCAAACATGTTGTAACCCAATACCACTACAATTTCCCCCAAATTCAACCACTAAGTTAAGAGACAACTCCACCAACATTACCACCCACAAGCACTATACAAACACTACAAATAGTGAAGAAATTAAACAAAAATCGCTAAAAAAAATAAAAATACAAAACAATGGCAAAAAAAAAACCTTACCTGTAGTGAGAGAAGATGGTGAGAAGTGAAGAAGAGTAGGGGAGGACGTGGCTTGAACCTTGGGGAATTTGGGTTGGGATTAGTTGTGAATGGAGAAGGGGAAATTTGGATAAGAAGGGAATTTGAAGAAGAAGGGAATTAGGGCTGGGCTTTTTTTTTTTTAATGTTTAGGCGTTGAGAATTGGAGTGAAGAATAGGGGAATAGTGAGGGTGGGGTGGGGAATAAACATCTATAAGCCACTAAAACAATTTAACATAGAAAGTAAAAAATAAAAAAAAATGTTAAGTTAAATAAAGTGGCGGGGGGACGGTACTAGCACGGTCATAGTGCGGTACGAGCGCGGCCGCGCTAGTGAAATAGTATACTTGGCCATATGCGCGGTCATTAGCGTGGTCGTGCTTCTAGCGCGCTACTGGGCGAGATGCTGAGGCAGAATGTTTGCCCATATGCGTGGCCTGTAGCGCGGGCGCGCTCCTAGGCTCAAAAGTTTTGCACTTTTTTACCTGTTCCTTCCGCGTCTGATGGACTTATCACTTGCCTAAACTCACCTGCATTGGTTAGTACTTACAAAAATCAAAATTAACAAATACTAACTATACTAAAATCACTACGCATTGGGTTGCCTCCTAACCAACACCTTAGTTAGTGTCGTGGCACGACAATTACAACAAATCAATGGGTTGCCTCCCATGCAGTGCCTGATTTAACATCGCGGCACGACGCAGATAAGCGCATTTAAGGCTCGTTCGACCTCTGAGGTTCAATCAGATGGATCACTGACACTTCCTTTTGTTCATCCATGCCCACATATGGTTTCAATCTTTGCCCATTGACTCTAAATGTATGAGAGTCTTTCTCTGAGTCAATCTCTATGGCACCTGAAGGGAATACTTCGACCACTCGAAATGGTCCAAACCATCGTGACTTGAGTTTACCCGGAAATAGCCTTAATCTTGAGTTATAAAGCAACACCATGTCTTTGGGATTAAAATTTCGCTCAACAATGTTCTTGTCATGCAACCTCTTCATTCTCTCCTTGTACAATCTCGTGCTCTCAAAAGCAAGAAATCAGAACTCGTCTAGCTCATGCAATTCTGTGACTCTATTTGTTCCCGCAGCCTCAATGTCCAGATTTAGTTGTTTTATTGCCCACCAAGCTCTATGTTCTAGTTCCACTGGCAAGTGACAGGCCTTCCCGAACACCAACTTGTATTGTGACATACCAATTGGTGTTTTGAAAGCAGTTCTGTAGGCCCAAAGTGCATCATCTAGCTTTTTCTCCCAATCAGTTCTTGTGGCATTCACAGTCTTGGTCAGTACACTCTTTATCTCTCTATTAGACACTTCGACATATCCACTGGTCTGAGGATGATATGGTGTTACCACCTTGTGGCGCACATCGTATTTTCCTAGCAATTTCTTGAAGGCTCGATTGCAGAAGTGAGTGCCTCCATCACTAATAATAGCTCTCGGGGTCCCAAAATGGGTGAATATATTCTTCTTCAAAACCCCCGCCACCACTCTTGCATCATTGGTGGAGAGTGCTTTAGCTTCCACCCATTTGGACACGTAATCCACAGCAACAAGTATGTACTTATTGCCAAAGGAGCTGATGAAGGAGCCCATGAAGTCTATCCCCCATACAACGAACACTTCAACATCTTGAATTGGGTTCATGGGCATTTCATGGAGACAAGAAATGTTTCTGGTTCGCTGACATTCATTACATCCCTTCACCCATTGATGTGCATCCTTAAACACTATTGTCCAGTAGAACCCGGCTTCTAGCACTTTTGTTGCCGTCCGGACTCCTCCAAAATGCCCGCCATATGTCGATGCGTGACATGCCTGCAAAATAGAAGATTTTTCTATCTCGGGGACACACTCATATTGTCAACACATATTTGAAATAGATAAGGTTCATCCGAGTAATACATGCGGCAGTCACGATAAAACTTTTTCTTTTGCATAGAGGAAAGGTCATAGGGAACTATACCGCTTGCCAGGTAATTTGCAAAGTCTGCATACCATGGCACTTCCTCAAGGCTTATAGCGAGTAGCTACTCATCTAGAAAGGTTTCCAGAATATCCTCTACCTCAACTGAGTTTTCAGCTCCTTCAAGTCGTGGTAGATGATCAACGACTTGGTTTTCTGTGCCCTTACGCTCATGAATCTCATGGTCGATCTTGCAGTAACAGCAAACAACGAATCAGGCACGGTTTGGACTCCTTATTCTCAATCAAGTGCCTGAGGGCTGCATAATCAGTATATACAATTACCTTAGAGCCAATCTGGTATGATCTGAACTTGTCGAATGCAAACACCACAGCCAGCATCTCCTTTTCAGTCACAGTGTAGTTCAGCTGGGCTCCACTCAACGTTCTGCTGGCATAATAAATTGGGTGCATTAGCTTGTCTTTCCACTGTCCCAACACTACTCCCACTGCGTAGTCACTGGCGTCACACATGAGTTCGAATGGTTGCTCCTAGTCAGGGGCAACAATGATGGGTGATGTGACTAGCCTCTTTTTCAACTCCTCGAACTCTACCCTCCAATCATCAGAAAACATGAAAGAGTGATCTTTTTCTAACAACTTACAAAGAGAGTTGGAAATTTTTGAGAAATTTTATGAATCTCCGGTAAAAACCGGCATGCCCGAGGAAGCTCCTGATTGCCTTGACTGATGTGGGGGGTGGCAGCTTTGCTATCACATCAACTTTAGCACGATCCACCTCGATTCCCTTGCTTGATCCCGGTGTCCCAAGACTATGCCCTCTTGTACCATGAAATGACACTTTTCCCAATTAAGTACTAGGTTAGTCTCAATACATCTTTTCAATACTGAGGTCAGATTTGTAAGACACTCGTCGAATGAGTTTCCCACCATTGAAAAATCATCCATGAACACCTCTATTATGTCTTCGACCATGTCAGTGAATATGGCCATCATGTACCTTTGGAATATGCGGGTGCATTGCATAGGCCAAAGGGCATCCTCCGAAAAGTATAAACTCCATATGGACATGTGAAGGAGGTCTTCTTTTTGTCCTCTAGTGCAATGGAAATTTGGTTGTACTCTGAGTACCCATCCAGAAAATAGAAGTGGGACCTCCTTGCCAGTCTGTCTAGCATCTGATCAATGAAGGGAAGTGGGAAGTGGTCTTTCCAGGTGGCCAGATTTAATTTCCTGTAGTCCATACAAATTCTCCAGCCTGTGACGGTTCTTGTAGAGATTAGCTCATTGTTATCATTTTTGACCACCGTCATACCACCCTTCTTAGGAACACATTGCACTGGGCTAACCTAGTTGTTGTCAGAGATGGGGAAAATGATCCCCGCATCCAACCACTTAATCACCTCTTTCTTCACCACTTCCTTCATGTTGGGGTTCAGCCTTCTTTGGTGCTCCTTGGAAGGTTTGTGCCCCTCTTCCAGCAGAATTTTATGCATACAATATGCCGGGCTGATCCCCTTGATATCTGCCATGGTCCACCCAATGACAGTTTTGCACTCCTTGAGTACCTGCAAAAGCTCTTGTGCCTGCACATCTAACAAACTAGATGAGATAATAACAGGTAATGTGGAGTTAGGTCCTAGGAACGCATACCTGAGATGGACGGGCAGTGGCTTCAATTTTAGCTTTGGTGGTTCTTCTATAGATGGCTTGGCTGGAGGAATTTCTCTATTTTCTAAGTGCAGGGGCTCGAATTCAAGTGTTCTATCCCAAAACCCTCTGCCTTCTAAAGCCAGCACTTATTCCGCCAATTCTTCCCCATTCACCTCATCTAAATTCACAAGACATGCAGCAAGAGGATCCTCAATAGTCATTGTCTCGTCATCCGCTTCCACAATTACATCCACGACATCAATAAGAGAACAATTGGCAAATTCACTTGGTCGCCTCATAGATTTCTGCACGTTGAATGTTATTTCCTCATTGTTCGACCTTATTTTAAGCTCCCCAATTTCACAATCAATGAGAGCTCTCCCTGTGGTCAAGAACGGCATTTCCAAAATTATGGGAATTTCTTCATCCACCTTGCAATCCAGAATCACAAAATCTGCAGGGAACACAAATTTCCGTACCTGAATCAACACATCATCCAAAATACCGGAGGGTCTTTTCACAGTTCTATCAGCCAGCTGCAACAACATAGATGTGGGTCTAGCTATTCCAATTACCAACCTCTTATAGATCGCCAGGGGCATAAGATTTATGCTAGCCCCCAAATCACAAAGTGCCTTGGCAAAGGCAAAGTTACCAATGGTTCAGGGAATTGTGAAACTTCCTGGATCAGACAACTTCTCAGCAACTGATCTAGTCACCACAACACTGCAAGTCTGAGTTAGAGTCACTGTGGCCAAGTCTTGGAAATCAAATTTTTGGGACATAAAGTCCTTCATCATTTTTGCATAACCAGACATCTCATTCAGAGCATCAATCAATGGAATATTTACTTGGATTTGTTTCAGCATCTCCAAGAATTTCTTGTATTGTTCTTCTTTCTGGTATTTGGCGGCCTTTGTGGGAATGGTGCTAGAGGTCTCTTCTTCCCAATGATTTGGGTTTTTCTTTGTCAGACACCACCTCAACTACCGGTTCCTGGGCTGTCTCAGCTTCTTTCTCAGCCTCAATCTATGTGTTGGTTTCTTCCTGGGCAGGATGTACTATTACCCCTGTCAGTTTCGTTGAATCATCTAGCTCAATGGGCACTGGTACAAGTATCTCAGCCTATCTGCTATCTTGAGCCCTCTCTTTCTCCAAGTATAAGTCTCTACCATTATGTAAACTCACTGCCATCAGCTGCTTCGGGCTTTGATCTTTTGGATTTATCTGAGTGTCTGTAGGCAATGTCCCATCAGGACGATTATTCAAAAACATCAAAATCTAGCCCATTTGCACTTCAATATTCTTTATAGCTGACTCATGTGCATCTACTCTTTCACTCATTTTTGCATTCGACCTAATAACCTACTGCATCATTGCCTCGAGTCTAGCAAACCCATCTTACTGTCTCTCACCATGTTGCTGCTAAAGAGGATGATAACCATGTTGCTGATTTTGATTGTTGTATCCCTGTGGCCTTTGGTAGGGAGCCACATTATTGTGAGGTCGCATGCCTCCCATATTTCCATTGTTGAGCTGTGGCTGGACTAGCCTGTATGGCTGATTATGTTGGCCCCAATTCTGACCACCTTGTCTCTGGCCCCCATAATTAGACACATAATTCATGTCCTCAAGGTAATGATGATGATCACTTTCCGCATTCCATTGGCTGACTAATGCAAGATGTGCATAAGCCCCCATTGGTAGTATCTACAATGTGAACTTGCTACTTCTGCCCTGACTCTTCCACCTTTTTGGTGAGTATACTCATTTGTGTCATTAAGGTGGCCATATTTTCAGCAAGAGTGTTGGATGGATCTAAGGGCACTGAGTGAACTACTGGAGTGATAGGTGCATTCCTAGTTGTCCACCCCGAATTCTATGCCATCTTGTCAAGCAGGCTCTGGATTTCTCTCCATGTTTTGCTCAAGAATGCTCCACCAGCTGAAGCATCAACATTAGCCTTCACGCTATCTATCAGACCCATGTAAAATCGCTAGCCCAACATTTGATCTAGAATACCGTGGTGCGTACATATAACCAACATCCCTTTGAATCGTTCCCATGTTTCTTGTAGTGTTTCCATTGATTTCTGTTTGAAGCTCAAAATTTCATCAATTTGTTGAGTAGTCTTGTTGGGTGAATGAAACTTATTCACAAATTGCTTGACTAACTCCTCCCAAGTCGTGATGGAGTTAATGGGGAGTGAGTTTAGCCAAGTCTGGGCAGCTCCTGTCACTGAGAATGGAAACAACAACAGCTTTATTGCTTCTTGAGTTACGTTGGGCTGCCTTTGAGTTTTGTAGATTGACAGGAAATTCTTCAAGTGTTTTTGAGGATTTTCAATGTATGACCCCAAAAATAGTCCCTTTTTTTGCAACAAGTTCAACATGTTGTTTGGGATTTGAAAGGATTCGGCCTGTATCTGCAAGGCTAATATCACTGTGGCCAAATTCTCTGCCGTGGGTTGCGCCCAGTCATATAGAGAAGCCTCTAGCACAAGACGCACCACTACTAGCGCAAGTGGGTCTACCTCATGATCCCCCATGTCTGGTTCAAATTGTTCAGTTGATTGTCTTTCCGGTTGGCCCGATTCAAGGCCTTGAAAACTTTCTCGGGATATGATAATGCTTCAAATACTTCACCAGTTCTCGATGAGTTTCTAGGCATGCACCTGTACAACCAAGTCAACAAACATTAAAATTTAAATGTATAGATTGAAGATAACGAAAACTGACTACACTAAGAATTTTTGTATTTATTTAAACTGTAATTGATAACACCGTTAATTCCCTGGCAACGACGGCAAAATTTGATCATGCCCAACTATGTCTTATAAAAATGACAAGCGGTCGTTGCAAATATAATCCGAGTATTTATCTCAAAGTCAAATCCCACATGGAATTAACCTACCAATTACTTTCGTCAGATTCACTAAATTCTTCGTAAACAACTTTCCATATATTTTGAATAACAATTGATGATGTTTTTACTAACTATAATGAATGAAGTTAGGTAAACTAAAAGCTAACTATGACTGAGTTGTAAACAAATAAGAGAAGGATCTAAGGTTGTGATTTCCGCTATTGATGGAATCCCTTCCTGTTATGTTTCGCATAGATTTGTCTAATCGTCTCTATCGATCATGAACACTCTTACTACCATAAATCTCTCCCGAGTAATTACGACAATTTACTAGATGCACTCTCCCAAGTTACGCTAGCTGACTTTTATTACAACTCACTTTAGATCGCACTCAAGGTTTTGTTATCCCTAATCCCATCTTTAAACCCTCGGTTACTGATTCCTCATATAATTTGGGAGTGGTGTTGTTCAACAATTACCTACATATGCACTCTCTCCCGAGTAATACATACTAAATAGGAACATCTAATTGAGGATTCTATCAATTAACTACAACAAGAACGTAGTTGAACAAATAGAGATTAAACTGGGCAAACTATATTAACATAACACGAAGTTCATCTTTCAACAGGTTCCATCAAAACCCTGGACTAAATATTTAGCTACTCATAATCGTATTCATACTAACAACAACAAAATTCATCATAATTGATAAATATAAAAGGAAGAAAGGTAGAACTCGATGTCGAATTATCCTCCTTGCCTCTTGCCTCTTCTTGCCTTCAACTATGTTGTAAAAACCTTGATAATGTCTCTTTGGGCAAGCTGGACCTCTTATAGGTTAAGTGGAAGTACCCCCAAACTTCCAAGTGAACCCCTAAAATTATGTGCTCCGGACTGAACTAGCGTGGCCTCGCTCGAACCGCGCTAGTGGCCGCGCATATTGCATAACATTCTGCCTCAATTTTCTGGACTAGCGCGGTCACGCTAAGGCTGCGCTAAGCTAGTTCAACATTTCAACTCTTCTTTTCTCTCTTCTTTCATACCTACTCAGCTCTGAGGGGCTTCCCCTTCTTTAATTTAGCTCCAAACACTGTCCTAGGTCCTCATAAGCACAACTCGCTCCTGCAAAACATGAAATTCACAATTAGAGCCAATTTATCACCATTTAACTATCCTAGAACAGTGAAGCATAGTCAAGTTGGGGCATAAAATGTCGCCAAACTATATGGATCTAGCCTATTATCAGTCGTGCAACGAGGCAACTAGTTAATATATCTTTATATTCTTCATACTTATAAAGAGCTTTAGAAACAATATCAGTTGGCTCTAACATTTCCTGATTAAAGCACCAAGCAATCCTACCTTTCCAAATTTTCCACATAATATTAACACTCAAACATAATAATATTGTAGATTTAGGAAAATGCTTAGCATTTAAGAACAAGTTGTACCACCACACAAAAAAGTAAGTCATGTTTTCAATATCAGGCCAATCAATAGGACTTTGTTTCCATACAAGCTGAGATCGAGGACATCTAAATAACATATGTTCTATATCTTCACTTTCAAGACCACAAATCTTACACGTTTTATCCAGGTTCTGTAATCTTTTAGCTAAGTTACAATTAACGGACAAAGAGTTAATCACACACTTCCTTAGAAAATATTTAAGTTTATTTTTAATTTCTAAGTTCCACAAAGAATCCCAGAAGCTTTTAGGAAAAGAATGACAACTCGTTTGGGCTTCCGAATTCCTAATAGTCTTACCCGCCCGACCCTTTGCTAAATAGTAACCTGACTTAACTTCATAGTTTCCAGATTTCGAGTGATACCATAGTAATCTATCATTAAGACCTATGATAGATATTGGAATAAACAAAATTGCATCTACATCTTCAGGTTCAAAGGTCGTACTTATCTTATGATAGATATTGGAATAAACAAAATTGCATCTACATCTTCAGGTTCAAAGGTCGTACTTATCTTATGAAGTTTCCAGGTATGCGTATCTTCGTCAACTAAGTCGGCAACCTTAAGATCTAAATTATTTTGCATTTGAATACTTTTTAGAGTAATACCATTATTTCTTGGGATCCAAGAATTTGTCCAAACATTTATATTTTTCCCATCAGATATCCTCCACCTTAGTCCAGTAACTAATAGATCTCTTCCCCACAAAATACTTCTCTAGCTCCATGATCCAGTAGATGGTGTAGAAGCATCAAGGAAAGTTGAGTGTGGAAAGTATTTGCTTTTAAGTACTCCTGGTAACAACGAATCCGGGTACAACAATATACACCAAGCTTATTTAGCTAACAAAGCCATATTGAAAGTCTTTAAGTCCCTAAATCCTAAGCCCCCTCTTGATTTAGAATCACATTATATTTCCCATTTCTCAAAATGCATCTTCCTTTTATCCTCGGTTTGTCCCCACCAAATGTTAGAAAAAAGAGATGTAATCTCCTTGCGCAGACCATTAGGGAGTTGGAAGCAAGACAAGGCATAGGTAGGGATTGCTGCAAGTACAGATTTAAGCATTACTTCTTTCCCTGTTGTACTTAAATTTTTCCCTTCCATCCTTTTATTTTTGTCTTGACTCTATCCTTAATAAACTCTAACATCTTTTTCTATAAGCATCCCACGATAGCTAGTAATCCTAATACATACCCATCTCATTTCTTTGTTGTTGTCCAAGTAAGGAACATATCTCTACTTTCTCCGCCTCCGTTACATTTCTACTAAAACAAATAGCTGATTTATCTAAATTAACCACTTGCCCAGAACATTGCTCATACTTTTTTAGAATCTCAGCTATATGGACTGCATTGTGAGCGTTAGCTGAACAGAATATAAAAGAGTCATCTGTGAAAAATAAGTGAGTTAAGCTCGGCCCATGTCTATTTAACTTTAAACCTTGAATTTCATTTTGAGTTTCAGAAATCTTTAACAAAGTAGAGAAACCTTCTGCACATATTAAAAATCGATAAGGTGATAACATATCTCCTTGTCGTATTCCTCTAGTTGGCCTAACTGATCCAACTACCTTCCCATTTATATTAAAATTATTGGTAGAGGTGGAAATACATTGCATAATCCATTCTACAAATCTGGCATGAAAACCCATTTGCAAAAGCATTTTTTGGATATATATCCATTCAACTCTGTCATATGCTTTTGACATATCCAATTTCATCACCATAAATTTCTCTCTACCTCTGCGTTTATTTTTTAGAAGATGCATAAATTCATGTGCTAAGATAACATTATCAGTTATTTGTCTATGTCCAACGAAAGCTGCTTGAGTCGGAGATATAACCTTAGTTAAATGATTTTTCATTCTCGTAGCAAGAAATTTTGCAATAATTTTATAAAGAGTAGAACATAAACTTATGGGTCTAAATTGCGATACCAAAGTAGGATTTTTAACTTTAGGTACTAGAGTGATTAAAGTTTGATTCCATGAAGGAATTAAGTATCCTGTAGTGAAGAAACTATTAATATCTTCATAAATCTGCTTTGGTATAATATTCCAATATCTTTGAAAAAATAAAAGAGTCATTCTATCCACACTTGGCGCTTCAAGAGGATGCATATGCGAATACCACATTCTTTACTTCCTCTTCACTAACATCTTTTATGAGTAATCGATTTATAGAGTCACTAATCGTTACATTGACATGATTTAGAATACTTTCGAAATTTGTCGGGCTAGATATAGAGAATGATGTATCATAATATGCCTCAACTTCTTGAACTATTTCAGTTTGATCACTTACCCACCTCCCTTCAGATGTTTGAAAACCCCTAATTATATTTATTTTTCTTCTTTGTAAGGTTGCCATGTGAAAATAGGACGTATTTCTATCGCCATCCAACAACCATAAGGCTCTAGACTTTTGTTTCCAGAAAATCTCTTATTCTTTGTAAGCTTGGCTGAATTCCTTTTTTAACACCCTAAGTTTATTCCAATCAAAATTATTAGCATCACTTCTAAGGTCTGTAACATGTTTCTTAATACTAATAATTCTCTTTCTAGCGTTACTATTTCCTCCCCGTACCCAAGCCACTAAGGATCTACGATACTTCTTTATCTTAAAGTTAACTCAAGATTGCTCGAACCCAATATAGTCATTGGACCAAGCTTCAGATATAATATTCTGAACCTCTTCACGATCAACCCGCCTTTTATCAAAGTAAAAACATCTTTTCTTCTTAATTTGTTCAGGATGTGAAGAGAAAATTAATAAGGAATGATCAGAAGACTTAGTATCAAGGTGAGTTACATTAGTCTCTTCAAACTTTATTTTCTAATTAGGGGAGACTAAGACCCTATCTAACCTTTCCTGAATAATACCCTCATTTTCCGGATAGCACCACCAGGTCCAAGGTTTTCCTTTGTAACCCAAGTCTATTGTACCTAAGTTCCAAATAAAGTCCTTAAAATCTCTAAAGGTCCAATTGTCTCTAGTTCTTCCTCGTTGTTTTTCTGAATCATCAAGAATATCAATAAAATCACCAGCTAAGACCCAGAAGGTGCCCCAATATGAATATTTTTTTAATTAATTCTTATATTTGAGAGCGACGATTAATTCTATCCGTACTTAGATACACACAGATACACCAATATTTGCAATCAGATAAGACATCATATATCAAAGTTTCAACACAAAAAGAAGAAGTGTGATATTGACATACATGGATGTTATCATTCTAGAATAAGGCTAGTCCACCAGATAAACCCATTGGTTCCACAGTAATAGCATGTGCCATATCCAGTTGTCTATGAACTCTCTACACTGTTCTATCTCTATTTTTTGTTTCACTTAAGAAAATCATATTTGGGGAGTGGAGATGCATTGTCTCCTTCAAAAAGAGAACTATTAAGGACCCCAGGCCTCTACAATTCCACACTAAAGCTTTCATTGCATGGAGGGAAGCCATTTAGGGCTGGCCTCCCGCTCCACCACTTGTTTCTGTTTTTTAACTTCTGTTTCAGTATAAAAATTAGTTTTTTCTTTTCTTTTATCCCCCACAATATGCATATTTTCCTCTATCAAAACAACCTCAATAAGATGATTTCCATTCAAACCTACCAAATTGTTTCCCTTAACATCATCAGAACAACCCTTAATATTAGCCTTTCGTTTCCATTGTTTTCTTTTTATGTCCCATGTATTCTTATTAGTAATAGCACTAACAGTTAAAGAGTTTTGTTTTGAATTATCGATTAGTTGTGAATTATTCACTATATGTAGTTGTAACTTAGGAGAGCTCACTAGAGGGTCGGGACATACCTTGTTTGTCACGACCCCAAATACCCGGGCGTGATGACGTCTATCACATTACTAGACAAGCCAACTCAAACCATTAATCACATCGAATTTTCTTTATAAAACCATTTTCTAACACATGTTTAAATCTCAATTTTTCCATAAGAAATGTATAAAACAACAAAAATGTGCGGAAATCAATAAAACATAAAACCAACACAGCCCAAATATTTGGTATCACGAGTCTAGAACCTCTAAATATACAAATCTGACTGTCTGATACAAAACAAGTCTAAAGTACGGAAAATAAGGATAGAGGAAAAAAACAGAGCTGCGGACGCCATGCAGCTACCTTGCAGTCTCCGGCAAACTCTGACAATGCTGAGGAACCTCACTCTGCCACTCGGGCACCTGGATCTGCACACACGATGCAGGGAGTAACGTGAGTATGCCAGCTCAGTAAGTAACTAAAGTAAATAAGGTCTGAAAGCAGTGACGAGCAGTTAAAATCATATAAAGGAGTAGACAACAGAATAACAGATCAAACTCCACAGTTTAAAACCAGTTTCGTCATAAAATCTTTAGTTTCATTTGGAATACTTGAAATCATTTACTTAGCAATTATTCAGTAGAGGCTTATTTTAAAAGAAGAGTGAAAACAGTAAAAATATCATAAACGGGCCCCTCGGGCAAGGTATCACTCAGAACATGGCCTTTCGGGCAGCCTCTCAGTCACTCGTGACTCAGCTCTTGTCACTCAATACTCATACTCAGCACTCAGGCTCATTAATATTGCATAATAGTAATAATCATAGTAACCGCTGCGGCGTGCAGCCCGATCCATAGTTTATAGTCGACTACGCTCACTCGGGGTGTACAGACTCCGGAGGGGCTCCTACAGCCCTAGCGTCATATCGTTGCGTCGCGCAGCCCGATCCAATATATATATCGCTGCGGTGTCAAGCCCGATCTATATAAGTATCGCTGCGGCGTGTAGCCCGATCCATTATATATATATAATCCTCACCATTAGGTCCTCAACCTTTCTCAGTGATTAACCTCACAGCCACACGGGCATAATAGTAGAATTCAGGGAAACTCAGTCCAAACAGTCCTCACATTTAAGAAGTAGAGTGATAAAATCAGTTTTAAATAATAAACAGGTAAAACATGACTGAGGATATGCTTTCAAACAAATAGAGTGAGGAAAAACAATAAAAATGCCCCTAAGGGTCTCAATAGGTTGGCACAAGGCCCCAAACAAGTCATACAACCCATAATATAGTGTAAATGTCAAAAATACGGAATATTATAAGATTTCAAATCAAATACGCGGCTTAATAGTCGCTATAGGATGGACCAAGTCACAATCCCTACTGGTGCACGCCCACATGCTCGTCACCTAGCATGTGTGTCACTGTATTTTATCAAAACAATTCGAATACCGGGGTTTTGTACCCTCACTTCCAGATTTACAATGGTTACTTACCTCAAATTGGATGAAAATACTACTTCGCGACGCCTTTGCCTCTCGCCTCGGCCTCAACTCGCGCCGAATCTACCCCAAAATCAGAATCATAACATTAGAATAGGCTAAAGGGACGAAGCTCATGCGAAATAAATCAAATTATACCAAGAATCCCGAAAATTACCAAACCTGACCCCTGGGCCCACATCTCGAAACTCGATAAAAATTATATCAACGGAATCCTTATCCTTCCACGAGTTCATACATACCAAGAACACTGAAATCGGAGTCCAAATGACCCCTCAAATTCCCATTTTAATGTCTCTTAATCTCAAGCCCTAATCTTCGATTTTCTTCCTTAATCTCCACTAATACCATGATTAAACAATGGAAAAATGATCATAAACCCAAATAATGAAGCCTAGAGAACTTACCCAACCAATTCCTTTCGATTTTCCCTTAAAATCACTGCCCTAGCTCGCTTCCCGTCTTAAAAAATGGAGAATTTAGCAAAAATTTACCTTCTGGCCCAGGGATTCCGCACCTGCGGCCCTGATACAGCTTCTGCGGTACCGTATTTCCGATCAATGAGCCGCTTCTGTGGCTTTCACTTAAAAGTCCAAAATCGCACCTACGACCAAGTAGCTGCACCTGCACCATCGCAGGTGCGCTCAGCCGACCGCTTCTGCGGCTCCTGCCCTTCCCCTCCTTGACCTCTTCTGCGGTCATTTCCTCGCATCTGCGGCATTGCACCTGCGATCACCAAAAATTCTGCTTCACCAAAAATCCCAAATCTCCGTCAACCATCCAAAAACACCCCGAGGCCTCCGGGACCTCAACCAAAAGCACAAACATATCCCATAATCTTATTTAAACTTATACCAATCTTCAAAACACCTCAAACAATATCAAATAAACCAAAACACATCGGATTCAATCCTAAGTTTCCAAAATCTTCTAAATTACGCTTTTGATAAAAAGACCAACCAAACCACGTCCGAATGACCTAAAATTTTGCACGCACATCTCAAATGACCCAACGGAACTACTGCAACTCTCGGAATTCCATTCCAACCCCTATATCAAAATCTCACCTATCAACCGGAAAATGCCAAAATTCAATTTCGCCAATTCAAGCCTAAATCTACTCCGGACCTCCAAAACACGATCCAATCACGCTCCTAAGTCCCAAATCACCTCCCGAAGCTATTTGAACCATCGAAACTCACATTCGAGCCCTTCAACTCATAAGTCAACATCCGGTTGACTTTTCCAACTTAAGTTTCCTCAAAAGAGACTAAGTGCCTCAAACTTTACCAAATCCTTTCTGAACCCGAGCCAACAAAACCGATCACATATAGAACCGATAGACAAAGTAATAAGAAGCAAAAATGGGAGAAACAAAGTGGTAACTCATGAGACGACTGGCCGGGTCGTCACATCCTCCCCAACTTAAACAAACGTTCGTCCTCGAACAAGTCAAGAAACATATCTGAAGCCTCAGACAAGTGAGGATATCTGCTCCGCATCTCGCTCGGTCTCCCAGGTAGCCTCCTCCACGGGCCGACCTCTCCACTGCACTTTCACTGAATCTATATCCTTTGATCTCAACTTTCGAACCTGACGCTCCAAAATAGTTGTTGGCTCCACATCATAAGTCAAATCACCATCTAACCGAACTATGCTGAAATCCAAAACATGAGACAGATCCCCAATATACTTCCGGAGCATAGAAACATGAAATATCGGGTGCACACTCGACAAGCTGGGTGGCAAAGCAAGCTCATAATCCACCTCCCCAATCCTCCGAAGTACCTCAAAAGGCCCAATAAACCGAGGACTCAATTTCCCTTTCTTCCCAAATCTCATAACACCCTTCATGGGTGAAACCTTCAACAGAACCTTCTCGCCAACCATGTAGGACACATCCGGAACCTTCCTGTTCGCATAACACTTCTGCCTCGACTGCGTTGTACAAAGCCTCTCCTGAATCACCTTCACCTTGTCTAAAGCATCCTGTACCAAGTCTGTCCCCAATAGCCTAGCCTCACCTGGCTAAAACTAACCAACTGGAGATCTACATCACCTCCCATACAAAGCCTCATACGGAGCCATCTGAATACTCGACTGGTAGCTGTTGTTATAAGCAAACTCTGCAAGTAGTAAAAACCGATCCCATGACCCTCCGAAATCAATGACATAAGCAAGCAACATGTCCTCCAATATCTTAATAGTGCGGTCGGACTACCCGCCCACCTGAGGGTAAAACGTTGTGCTCAACTCCACTTGAGTACCCAACTCTCGTTGCACAGACCTCCAAAACTGTGAAGTAAATTGAGTGCCCCTATCTGAAATGATGGAAACTAGGACACCATGAAAATGAAAAATCTCCCGGATATAGATCTCTGCCAACCGCTCTAAAGAATAGGTAGTATACACAAGAATAAAGTGCGCGGACTTGGTCAGCCAATCCACAATCACCCAAATAGCATCGAACTTCCTCAAAGTCTGTGGGAGCCCAACTACAAAGTCCATGGTGATTCGCTCCCACTTCCACTCTGGAATATCCATCCGCTGAAGCAAGCCACCGGTCTTTAATGCTCATATTTTACCTGCTGACAATTGAGACACCGAGCCACAAATCCCACAATGTCTTTCTTCATTCTCCTCCACCAATAATGCGATCTCAGATCCTGATATATCTTCGCGTCATCCGGATGAATGGAATATCGCGAGCTATGGGCCTCCTCCAGAATCAACTCCCGAAGCCCATCTACATTGGGCACACATATTTGGCCCTGCATCCTCAACACCCCATCATCACCAATAGTCACATCTCTGGCATCATCGTGTTGAACCCTGTATTTAAGGACAAGCAAATGCGGATCATCATACTGGCGCTCTCTAATGCGATTATATAAGAAAGATCGAGAAACCACAGAAGCCAATGCCCGACTGGGCTCCGAAATATCCACCTTCACGAACCGATTTGCCAAGGCCTGAACATCAACTGCAAGAGGTCTCTCCCCAACTGGAATATATGCCAAACTCCTCATACTCACCGCCTTTCGGCTCATGACATCGGCCACCACATTGGCCTTCCCCGGATGGTGCAATATAGTGATATCATAATCCTTTAGCAACTCTAACCATCTCCACTGCCTCAAATTGAGATCCTTCTGCTTGAAAAAGTGCTGGAGGCTACGATGACCAGTAAACACCTCACAAGACACACCATACAAGTAATTCCTCCAAATCTTCAACGCGTGAACTATGGCAGCCAACTCCAAATCATGAACAGGGTAGTTCTTCTCATGGGGCTTCAACTGACGAGAAGCATAAGCAATAACTCTATCCTCCTGCATCAATACACAACCAATATCCACTCTCGAAGCATCACAATACACGATATATGAACCTAAAGCTTATGGCAAAACTAGCACTGGAGCCGTGGTCAAAGCTATTGTCACGCCTCCTTTTTACCACCCCCGGAAGGGTATAAGAGAGTTTTTTTCAATTTAAGTGACAATCGAAACGGTATTATTTAATTAAAAATCAGAGTCGCCACTTGGGATAATTTATGGTGTCCCAAGTCACCGGTTTAAAAACCTGAATTAAGGAGGTTGACTCTTATTTATGGTTTGCGAATATAGAAATCCGGGTAAGGAATTCTGTTAACCCGGGAGAGGGTGTTAGGCATTCCCGAGTTCCGTGGTTCTAGCACGGTCGCTTTGATCATACTTGGTTTATTAAAATGTCTAATTACTGATTTTAGAACCTATGCGAATTTACCTTTCACCACCTTTTAATTAAGAAAATTATCTTAAAACGGATCACGCGTACATGTACCCATTTGTTTGGCGCGTCAAAAATCATGTCACGTGAACGTGTCCACAATTATTAACGCTTTATTATTATTAGGAAAATTTGGCCGACGTTGTGCGAACGCATACTCCAGTTTGTTTTCAGAAATCATAATCATTTCACGCGAACTTGTCCATAACCACGATAGTATATTAAACGTGCCTAAAGAAAACTACGAACATTTGTCATTTTCATATCTAAATTGATACGAGGGCCATGCATGATTAAATGGTGGATGGCACACCACTGACTATATGAACTAAAATTAATTAATGGCCTATTAAAATAATTCTATTATTAAGGAAGTTTGATCGAAGTTGTGCGGACGCATACTCCGAATTGGTTTTTTAGAATCGTAATTATGTCACGCGAAGATGTACAAAATCACGATAGTGGATCAAAAGCGGGTCCAAAAGCATACTAACAGATTCATAAATTAATTTATCCTATGGTTTAGGACTAACTTTTCATCCACGCTATTCAACTGAGTTAAGAAAACTTCCTACTTTCACAAAATATACAATTAATACACCTTCTAATAGAGAATTCCAAAGTTAAATCAGAACAAATAGTCGAAGAAAAAACACTACTCTTCACATAAATACCAAAGAAACAAAACACATAGTCAACAACATGTAATCAGAACAAAACCAAAATGAAAACAAGTGAATCTTACATTGAATCTTCACACAGAAAAAAACGAAAGTAATCACCGGACCAAAATGGAAACCTCGACGGAACTACGGTCCAAACCTCGAAACTCGCCGGAACCAATGATGCTACTACCATAACGATGACGATACTGGAACCATAGCCAAATGACACACATGAAGGAATGCCAGAGAACTGATTCTGGGCAAACTCAGCACAAAATGTCACAAAAATCCAGAACCTGTTAGATCTACACCCATCCGACATAGAGGTAAAGCACATGGGAATAATGGTGATGAAACAGTCGACTGTTTCCTACTCGTTCATCGTCGACGATGCGACTCCGACGATACAAAGACAGTAGAGGGTGGAGGAAGGGAAAAAAACAGTAGCGATGGTGAGCTGGGGTGAGGTCGTTGATGGGGAAGTGGCTTTGGGGTGAAACAGCGGAGTGGTGGTCAAGGTGGTCGACAGCAGGTTTGCGGGTGAAGAGGATGGGTGTCGTTGGATGCTGGAGATGGAAGGGAGCATTTGTTCTTTGCGGCTGAAGCGGATGAAGTCAAGGGGTGGTCTTTTGGTATATGGCTGCTGAAGAGTTATTCTTAAGTCTTCATGAAGAAGACGATCACTCCAGGTTGAGGGGGGTCCGAAATTTGTCAAAAACGGTGTTGATCCTCTCTCTAGGTCTTAGGCATATTTTTTGTGTTTTTTTTTGCTCATCGTCCCTTAGGTCTTAGGGGTTTAGGTATTTGTATGGTTTTTTAGGTTAAGGGGTATGTGCCTAGGAATTATGGGCTTGGGAATTATGGGCTAGGTCCGTAAATTACGCTTAAAAATGAGTTGTTTGAGCCCAAATTTTATTCTTTCCCCGCGAACGAGACTAAAAATACGATCTCATTTATTAATTAATCCTACTTAAGTAAAATAACTATTAAAATAAGACTGACCGTTAAAACAAAACTATTTTTGGTATTTTTCAAGATTAAAATTGAATACAAAACATTAATGAAACTATTTTTTATAATTTTAATTTTCTTGTAATAAAAATAAAATAAAAGAGTCAAAATTAGTTGAAATAGTGATATTAGGCCTAAATTAAATATTTACATGCTAAAATATATAAAATCTTGGGGAGGGTCAAAAATCACATGTCTACAGCTGCCCCTCTTTGACTGGAAACGCGAAGAGTTTTCAGACAAAGAACGACTAGACAGGTTTTTTTACAAGAGAACAAAATTAAGAGAAAGGGAAATGTGAGCGAGCCCTGGTATCTGAGCTGCCTACATATACTTGGCTATAAAGGAATCAGGCCACGTGTAGTTCAGAAGTAGAAACAGTGATGGAGTATACTGAGGTGGAGAGCTGGTCGAGGTGCTATTCCGCTGAGGTTCCGGTCTGCGGTCCTGTTATTACATCAAAAATCAAAAAATGAAAAAGACTAGCTGATCCTGTCAACTACGAGTTACAAGATTTCTATCTATAAGTCTTCTGAAGCTTGATCTTGAGTCTTGAATGCAGACTTTGGATTTGAACCTTGACGCTTGCTAATTGCAGGTGCTAGTTCATTCTTCTTCAGCTTTTCGGATCAAAATCGGACAGACCATGCTTGTGACTTCAGTCATGTCTTGAGAAGCTCACATTTTTCATCAACTTCGGCATTTGGATTCACTTCTTGCCTTTTTTTTTTAATTCTGGATTGTGACTAACTTCTGTTGATCACCTCGGACTGTTGACTCGCATTCTTGCCGCGATCTTCTTTTGTTGCTGACTTGAATTGCATTCTGAAGTGAATTCCCTTATTCTCCAGGTAGGCGCCTAATTGCCAATACTCGAACTGTCTTCCTTCGAAACTTGGACTGTCTTCTCCTTGTTCTCCAGGTGGGCGCCTGATTGCCAATACTTGCACTATTTTTCCTTGAAACTTGAAGTGTTTTCCCTTTGAACCGTCTTCCTTTGAACATTGCTGCTTTCCCTTTGTTATCCAGGTGGGCGCCTGATTACCAACATTTGAATTGTATTCCTTCCCTCTGAAACTTGAATTGTTTTCCCTTTTATTTCCAGGTGGGCACCTGATTGCTGAACTTGAATCGTCTTTCTTTGAACATTGCTGCTTTCCCTTTGTTCTCCAGGTGGGCGCCTGATTACCAACATTTGAATTGTCTTCCTTTCCTCTAAAACTTGAATTGTTTTCCCTTTATTTTCTAGGTGGGCTCCTGATTGCTGAACTTGAACCGTCTTCCTTCGAACATTGCTGCTTTCCCTTTGTTCTCCAGGTGGGCGCCTGATTACCAACATTTGAATTGTATTCCTTCCCTATTGCGCTTATTTTTTATGTTTCGACGTCGTTTCTCCAAGCATAAATAGTATCACATTAAATAAATGAGCTCCAATTTCTGTTTTGATTGAAGCATTAGATGTGTATCGTAATTTTGGAGCAATAGCAACTGGAATCATCAAGTTTCGACATCGTATGAGGAATTTATGGGCATTTTACTAAGAATTGGTTTGCCAGAATTTTTTTATATTAATTATGAAATTGGAACTGAATTCATATTTTAAAATCTACACTATATAGGTAGGGGAAAGGTCTGCGTACACACTACTCTCCTCAGGTCCCACTTTTGGGATTTCACTAGATTGTTGTTATTGTTGTTCCAAATATTGAAACCAACATATCTCCTTCATTATAAGATCAAATTGAGTGATTCAAAACCCTAAGTTGGCTGGAATTTCACATGGAATCTATTGGAGGCACCAAAAGTGAGTTTCGAGATTGTTTGGCATAAGAATTAGAAACATATAATATCAAGGGTTTAATCATTTGGTCATATTTTGAGTTGGGGAGCTCGCATTTGGGTAATGTTTTAGGCAATTTTCACCACATAGATTGGGGTAAGTGTTCTATAATTGGTTTTAGTTATATTTCTTAAACCATCTTCATATTTGGCATTTGATTTATGATTTCAAAGTAAAATTTGGTGGGATTTTGTCTAAAATTTCATCAAGTAAATTTTTTTAGTTTTGAACATCGATTTGGAGTCGGATTTGAGTGAAACTAGTATGGTTGGACTCATAATTGAATATGTTGTCGGATTCTGTGAGTTTTGTCAGGTTTTGAGGTACAAGCAGGGGTTTAACGTTTTGGTTGAATTTGGGCTTTTGATTAAAGATTCGACCTTTATCGTTTGGGTTTGTTTCCTTGGACATTATTGATGTATTTGAATTGCTTTTGGCTAGTTTCGAGCCTTTCGGGGCTTGATACGTTCGGGATGGCATTTGTAGAGTAATGGTTGTGTTGCTCAATATTAGATTTGGATTGTTCGAGGTAAGTAACACTTCTAAACTTGGTGTTGAGGGTATGAACCCCTGAATATGCGTGGTATGTGTTTGGTGTTGAGGAGACGCACATGCTAGGTGATGGACGTGTGGGCGTGCATCGTGTGAATTATGACTTGGTTGATTCTGTGGTATTGTGTAGCTACTTATATCTTGTTTTTATCCATGAAATTTTATGTTCTAGAGTAATTGAGCTATGATCCATGTTAGAAACTATATTCTATTGGGACCCACTGATGTTATTTTTGTTGTTGGGTTATTTGCTTAAATTGCACTCACATACTCAGTCATATTCATTCATTTGCATATCATATCTCAGTCTTTGTTATCATTTGTTGTCACATCATATTACTATTATTTGGGATGATTGGCATGAGGTTTGTAAGCCTAAGATACTGGAGAGATTGATAACTGAGTTTGGGCCTGAGGGTCGGATTGTGAGTGAGATTGATGGGATCGGGCTGCACACCATAATAGGCTATATTTGCTCTACATATATTATTATTGATGGGATCGGGTTGCACGCCGCAGCATGCCACATTGGCTATATATGTATTATTATTATTATTATTATTATTATTATTATTATTATTATTATTATTATTATTATTATTTTATGGATCGGGTTGCACTCTGCAACAAGCTCTATGGGCTTTATATATATTATTGATGGGATTGGGCTGCACTCCGCAGTGGGCCATGATGGCTTATGTTAGAGCTTGGGCAGGATCCACCCTCCGGAGTCTGATACACCAGCAGTGAGTGCAGGTTTATTGATTAATGATGGGATCGGGCTGCACGCTGCAACAAGTACTGTACAGTGCTGAGTGACCGAGTGTGTTGAGGGATTGAACATGGTGAGTGGGAGTCCAAGACAGTGAGATTGAGTACTCTAAGAGTATGAGTACATGATTTCATCACTATGATGCATTGCATTGACATGTATATTTGACATACAGGCCTAGAGATGCATTTTTTCATGCTACACGGTATTGTGAATTCATGACTTCACATGCACATTGACATGAGGAATAGAGATGTACTTTCCTCATGCTATCTGAGATTGAAACATCTTATCTGTTGTTGAAAGATTTTGAGAAAAATCACATATTTCTAACTTACTCATATTTTGGTGGTTTCGGTAAAAGATTTGGGTTTTACTTTTATTCTTGTAAAGCATGCATATTTTTTCATAACTGTGAACGAGCTGACCATCATATCTCTAAGTTGTTTCTTATAATGCTTTTATTATATTGTTACGAGTTGTTCTTGACTATTGGTGTTGGACTTTGATCGTTGTCCAAGCTCGTCATTACTTTCAACCTAAGGTTAGGTTTGATACTTATTGAGTACATGAGGTCGGTTGTACTCATACCACACTTATGCACCTTGCGTGTAGATTTTGAATGTTGATATTGTTATGTATGGCGGGAGTTGGCATTGAAGACGTACCTGCGTTCTGGTTATAGCTTCCTCTTGTTCTTGGTAGCTTTGGATTTACAAATCTGTTTATATATGTTTCAAACAGATGATGTATTTATTTCATATCAGCTTTGTAAGCTCTAAGACTTAAAAGCTCATGATTTATACTACCAGTCCTTGGGGATTCTTTGTATAAAAATTTAGTTATATTATCATTATTTCTCTCTATAGATCTTATTTGAGTTGGATTTTGGGTCGTGACACATATATTCCAGTTGGTGAGAGACCACTAACATCATATGTTCAGGCCTTGGACAATCAGTTCATGAGGTTAGATGTTTCGGAGCCTAGTCGAATTCTAGCTTGTGTGGTCTCCCGGTCTTCTTTGTATGAGCGTATCAAATAGCGTCAATATAATGACCCCTATTTTCTTGTCCTTAATGACACAGTACAACATGGTGATGCCAAAGAGATTTCTATTGGAGATGATAGGGTGTTACAGATGCAGGTTTCGAATTAATTGCCCAATGTGGATGAGTTGCGTGATTTGATTCTTGAAGAGGCCCATAGCTCGCGGTATTCCATCTATACGGGTGCCGCGAATATGTATCAGAACTTGAGGCAGCACTATTGGTGAAGGAGAATGAAGAAACATATAGTGGAGTATGTGGCTTGGTGCTTGAGCTGTCAGCAAGTGAAGTATGAACACTAGAAACCGGGCGATTTGCTTCAAAGACATGAGATTCCTGAGTGGAGATGGGAGCGTGTTACCATGGGCTTCGTTGTTGGGATCCCATGGACTTTGGAGAAATTTGATGCTATTTGGGTGATTGTGGACCGTTTAACTAAGTCCGCACATTTCATTCCAGTTGTGACTATCTATTCTTCAGAGCATTTAGCGTAAATCTATATTTGCGAAATTGTTCGTCTTCACAGTGTGCCAATGTCCATTATTCAGATCAGCAATGCAATTCATATTGCAGTTTTAGAGAGCAGTGTAGCGAGAGTTGGGCACACGGGTTGAGTTGAGTACATCATTCCACCCCCGGACGGACGGACAGTCCAAGCACACCATTCAGATCTTAAAGGATATGCTACGTGTTTGGGTTATGGATTTCAAGGGTTCTTGGTATAAGTTACTACCGCTTGCAGAGTTTGGCTAAAACAATAGTAACCAATCGAGTATTCAGATGGCTCGTTATGAGGCCTTATATGGGAGGCGGTGTCATTCTCCAATAGGTTGGTTTAAGCCGGAAGAGGCTAGGTTGTTGGGTACTAATTTGGTTTAGAATGCCTTACAGAAAGTCAAGTTGATTTATGATTCTAGGCTCGTTCGAGGATGAATGTTTGTTTAAGAGGGGAAGAATATAATGACCCGGTCTGTCATTTTGAGCATTGTAGCACTATTCCTCCAATTATCGCTTCTTTTATGTTTAGTTAGGGTTATATTAATTTTCGGGTGTTTGATTTGGTTCTGAGGATGTTTCGGAGTGAAATTGAACACTTAATCCCAAGGTTGAAGGCTTAAGTTGAAAGAGTTGACTGAAGTTTGACTTTTGTATAAATGACTCTGGAAAGGAATTTCCATGGTTCTGATGGCTTTCTATGGTGATTTTGGACTTGTCCGTATGTCCAGATATTGATTTGGAGGTCCGTAGGTCATTTCGGTTTGAATTGGCGGAAGTTGAAAAGTTGAAGGTTTGGAAGGTTGAAAAGTTTGACCGAGAGTTGACTTTGTTGTTATCGGGTTGGTATTTTGGTTTCGGGAGTTGGAATAGGTCTATTTTATCATTTATGACTTGTGTGCAAAATTTGAAGTCAATTAGGGTTGGTTTGGTATGATTCAACAATAGTTTTAAAACTTAGAAGTTCATAAGTTTATTAGGCTTGAATTGGGATTCATGATTTCAGTGTTGTTTGATGTGATTTGAGGCTTTGACTAAGTTTGTATCGTGCTTTAGGACTTGTTGGTATATTTGGATGGGGTCCCATGGGCCTCGGGAGTGATTCGGATCATGTTCGGCTCATTTTGGACTTGTTAGACTGCTGAATATTGTTGTATTTGGTTTCCTTATACGTGACTGCGAAGAGAGGAATGCCATCGTGAAGGATTGTTTGGTGGTTATGGGAAGTTTTTCATCACGTGTGTGAGTTTGATGACGCGATCGTGGAGCTTTGGTTGATTGTGCAATGCGAACATAGGAGAAGGGGCGCAAAGAAAGAAGGTGAGGTCTAGAAGTTGCATGCATTGTTCTTTGCGATCGCGTGTCTTTATCCGTGATCGTGTAGTTTTGGGTAGCTAAGAATCGCGTTCGTGACTGGTGGTTCAAGTTCGCATAGATCATTTTGGAGCGCAGTGAATTTTTTTCTTCGCAATCGTGAGGGACATTCCGCGATCGCGAAGAGGAACAACTGAGCAGTAGATATTAAAATCCCAAATCTAGGGTTAGAGTACTATTTTCATATTTTGGGTTGTAGAGCTCGATTTTGTACGATGTTAGAGGAGAATTTTCACATCTTGTATCGGGATAAGTGTTTCTGACTCAGGTTTGTTCATTTATCACGATTCCAACCTTGTTTTGTCATTTATTTAGTGAATTAAAGTGAAGAAATGGGGATATTGGTGCAAACATTTCAAAAAGAAGAAATGGAGGTTTGAAGGTCGATTTGAGGTCGGAATTGGATGAATTGGTATGTTGGACTCGTAAGTGAATGGGTGTTAGGATTTTAAAAATTTTATCGGGTTCCGAGTGGTAGGCCTGGGATTGACTTTTGGGTTGACTTTTTTATTTTGATAATGATCGAAACTTTATTGTTTGAAGTTGCTTCCTACGGTGTTATTTGTTGATAATAAGTTGTTTGTGACTAGATTCGAATTGCTTGGATGCGAAAATGCGTGGGAAGGGCTTGTTGGAGTTGTGATTTGTGTGATTTGAGGTAAGTAACACATCTAAACTTGGATTTGAGGGTATTTAACTCAAAGGACTATGTTATGTGAAAGATATTGGGGTGACATACGTGCTTGGTCACAGACATCTATGCGTGCACCGGTTTGTTTATAGTTTGGGAGGCCTTTAGGCTAATACCGGGCTTGTTCTGCTATCATACTGTGTCACCCCTGCGTCCCCTCTACTTGTTTGATTATTTGAACTGTGAATCATGTTAGACATCATATGACTATATGCTAACTGTTTGAGACTTGATATGCTATTTTTGTTGCTTCTGAGTTACCTAATTTGTACACATGTCTCAGTCATGATACTATATCCGTATATGATATTTCTGTCTTAGTACTTCTTATTTGATTTCTCACATGTGCTGATAAAGCTTAAGGGTAAAGCTGTTTAATTAAATATTTGAGATGAGTTCATTCGAAACGAGCGGTAAATGACTGAGTTTGGACCTTACAGCTGGTTTGATACAATTTAAAGGTGACATATACACCAAACCCATATTGGGCTGAGTCATATTATCTTGAGTCGACGCGTGCACCAGGCCTCATCATTGGGTTAAGTGATTAAAATTAGCGCTTGGGCAGGATCCGCCCCTCCAGAGTCTGACATGCCACCAGTGGGCACAGGCACATTATTTCATATATGTGCTTGATGATGGGTAGTGATGTTAGGTACCCGTACATTGCTCAATGTAAATACTATTGATTGATCTATTGTGATACTATTGATTTACGTGTATACTTGACATGTAGGCATAAAGATATACTTCCTCATGCTAATTGGTAATTGACATGCTTTATCCATATTGGGTTTTAAACTGCTATGTTTAACAACACACCTAAATTCCTGTAATGAGAACGAGTTGTACTTGATATCATTAATTTACTGTTTCTACGATTTATCCTATATTTTCTGAACTATTATTGATTATTGGTACTGGCATTTGACTATTGTTCAGAGATCGTCACTACTTTCAACCTAAGGTTAATGTTGTTACTTATGAAGTACATTGGATCGGTTGTATTCATACTACACTCTGCACTTCGTGTACAGATCCAAGTACATCTAGCTGAGGCGATTTTCAGGCTTGAGTTGGGCCAGCTATTAGGGAGACTATGAGGTAGATGCCATACTGTCTGTAGTCCTTGAAGTTCTCTTACCTGTTTCTTCATCTTTATTATGTCGAATGTTCAGACAGTTGTATTAGAGGATTTATTTCATATCTTGTTATTCAGTAGTGCTCGTGTACGTTTTGACATCAGATTTTGGGGTTGGCTGTAGTAGCATTTTGACTTTATTCTCAGATATTTTATGGTGTTCTTCCGATGTTGAGTTATTAGACTATGTTATTTTATTTTTATCGTTAATCATGTGATTATTGGCTTACCAAGCGGGTTGGGTTAGGTGCCATTACGACTTGTGAATATTGGGTCGTGACAACTTATAAGTGAAACATGAAGGCGTTGAGACATTTGCCAATTTGAGATATATCAATAATGATTGGAGATCCCATGAATTAGGTTCATATGGGTAATAAGAAGTCATTAGTTGATCAAATGTGCACTATCAAATTATATCTCTTGCTATGGTGTGTGTGTATATAGTACAAGACTACAAGGAATACGATGTTGAGTTATTAAACTCTTAATCCAATCATCTATAGCCTTTGTAGGTGGTGTATTGTGCTGCAAAATACATTTAATAGATGGACCTATATGAGTGTGGAGTGGGGCCACTCCTATAAAATTTGTGGCAAAGTTTCTAGAGCACTCATGAAAACCAGACGCGTATATGGCCTATTAGCACAAAATCACGACAAACAACAAAGTGTACGGGGGTATAATATGATAGATAAGACATTAAACTTGAAAAAAATTCTTGGTTCATAAAAGTTTTAAACTTCACCAATTGTTCTGTAAGTTTAATCTTGTTTTATCAAGGTGTGGTTCATAGTCCAAGAGACATAAGGTTCGGTGCATTATGCTCAAAAAGAAATATCCAAATTGATGTCTAGGTTCATTCTTTTAATATTATTTTAATGCGTCTTTATTATACTAATCAATTGAATATATTTTAATGTCTATAACTGAAAATTTAAGTAACTATTTTTACTAATCTTTAATGGTAATCATTATGGCTATCAAAATCAGTTTTATTTTTGATGATAATGAATTTGGTGTCTGAAAGTTTTTGGATAATAGCTTTCAATGTTATGTGACGTTTCTTTATTAACAAATAGATGTAACGTTTGGTGTTGGAAATATTTCTGAACTTTGGTAACGTTTCCTTGGCGACGTTCTTTTATTAAACGACTGATGTCCACTTTTGAAAGTGTATATATATATATATATATATATATATATATATACACACTTATACTTACTTTCCCCTGCGCTCCGATACCAAGGGGACCGGAAGCGAAGCCCTGATTTTTGGTAGATTCGGCTTTTCTTTAGTGTGCTGGGTTTTCTTTTGATTAATCTTTGTTTTTTCTGCTCCTAGTTTAAACTAGAAGAACTTGTTGAATCCTGGGGTATACGCCTAATTTTATTCATTACACTGTGGACAAAATATCCTTTAGGACAGTGTCCTTAATATGCCTCAAGTTAAATCTTATTCTCCGTAATCCTATATTTTACACATCGCAGATTCACCATTTGCTTATCCTGTAATCAAACTCATCAACTAAACAATATAATTACTCTATTTGGCTACAAATTTTTAAACTTCAAACGTACTGATATAAAGTTGGAAATTTCTGACCCTAACTTCAAAACCAAAATTATGAACTTCACACGTTTGATAGTTTAGGCATTAAGAGTCTTACGTTAGGCTTGACAATTTCAATTTCAGACTGATATATTTGAAGTTAACACTACTACGTACGAACTTCACACATATGGGTCTAAAGTTACTAGTAGAAGCGAACTTCAGTTCTCTATGTCTGAAGTTAACACAACTACAAGCGAACTCCAAAATTCGATTGGTGAAAGATGAATTGCGATAGGTGAACTTTGGGAGTGAGGATATTGTGTAAGAGTTTATGGACTTGTACATATATTTTGTATTAAGAATAATTGTATGTTAGGTTGCTATCTTTAAAAGGTTAGACCCAAATTAAAAGTGATCTGCTAATATTTAAAGTTAGCTGGGTTTATAAGATATATCATAAAGTATGGGGTCTTTATGTGTAGATACCCTAATGTAACTTCTAATTTAATAATGGGCTAAATTAGAATTATATAAATATGTGAAACTATAAATGGTTTATGGTCCCCAAATCATATGTAAGGTTTACTTTTCTAATATCTCATCGTTGGAAAAGTTGAGAGCCACCTACGTCTTTATTTGGAAGACTACTAACCGCTAGACCGAAGAAATCTAGATGTTATCATAGATTCAGATATGCTTCCGCATCTAGTATTTTTTTTTTGATGATTTGACATGATAGTTCCTGAGTAAACGATGATAATTTTCATCTTCAAAGTATTTTGGTTCTAACAATTGGTAACAAAACCATTATCACGTTAAATCATTGAAATTTGTTTAAGATATATTTATTCAATAATTTGGTGGTGTGACGGCTTAAATAGCCGAACAGTGTTTAACTCTTTTTTAAAAAGGGGATATTGGCTTATAAAGGCTTCTGAATACTACGAATGATTAATTTTGCTTAATATTATTTTGTTTTGATAAATAAGGAGAACATTATTTGAGTAAGAAGTTGCAGATTGGTCGCCGTTTTATCTGTTTGAGATTTTGATTCGAACATTTGTGGTTGGCAGAGGATTTCCTCAGGTTATTACATAATTAATATAAAGGAACCAAAGAGCCTTATAATATATTTTTTTTTTAAAGAAAGACAATTGGAGATTTACCCCATTATGGTCTATTGCCAGAGAAGTTGAAAGTCTATATCTTTCTTTTAGTTATTTAATATTCTGGTTTTGTATTTCAAAAAAAAAAAAAAGGTAGCTGGTTAAACCGCCTCTGCGCGGCATAAGGTTTATGCCTATAGGTTTTTCGATGTCATATTAAGGATTATTTTGGCCCTTGTTTCTTGCCTTATCTTTTATTAAGAAACTAATTAATTCAAATAGAAGCCCTTCTTTCTCAAAGTCAACTTTCTCCCTTTTTGCTTTAGTGAAATAATGGGCGCTTGTTTGACCAAAAGGTATAAACTTTCGGTTAAACTATTAAATTTTATGTAATAAGGGGTTAAACTTAGTTAATGATAATAGCTCTGTCACGACCCCGGTTTGTCCTCCGTGAACCATCGTGACGATACCTAATCTCTACGACTAGGTAAGCCTAAAATGCGGAAGATAAACCAAATTTGCGGAAGAGAAGAAAATAATTTAAAACAGAAATATTGTAATAAAACAGCATTTGAAAGTGTCATTCGGCATACACAGTACCAACTCTCATAAACTAATACAATTTTCTCAAAACCCGAAAATCCATGAATCGCAAGCTACGAATATAATAAAAATGCTCTAACTCCGGAATGTCTACATCAACAGAAGAAAATAGAAGGGCTATCACTAGAAGATAGAATGGAAAGGGACTCCTCGGTCTGCGGACGCGGCAGATATACCTCGAAGTCTCTGGAGCAGTCGTCTCACCTCAAGGGTGATCGGACTGAGTCAAGTACCTGGATCTGCATATGAAATACATGCGCAGAAAGAGCATGAGTACACCACAACGGTACTCAGCAAGTGCCAAGTCTAACCTCGGTCGAGTAGTGACGAGGAAGGTCAGGGCCCTACTGAGATAAATAAAAATATAAGGTATGACAGAATAAGGTAAGGAGTATAGTTGAAAGCGAACAATAAGAATTAAATACAAGAATATAAGGAACTCAATAACTGAAATAGAGGCAAAAACAATCCCAAGGATAACAGTCGGGGATCTCTCAGTATCCCGAGGATCTCTTAGTACCCTCACTATATGCCAGGGATCTCTTGGTATCCCGAGGATCTCTCGATATCCTCATTATATACTAGGGATCTCTTGGTATCCCGAGGATCTCTCGGTATCCTCAATATATGCTAGAGATCTCTTGGTATCCCGAGAATCTCTTTGTATCCCCAATATATGTGCTAGAGATCTCTCGGTATCCCGTACCTCAGCTCAAATCATAAATACGTGCAGGGGATCTTCCGGGATGCCGTCTCGTAGTCCCAAAGTAAAACACACAGCGACAACACAAGGAATATTCAATTAAGCTCAATTTCGTACAAAGTAAAACGGGTAATTCTAACCTAACATGCTTCACACAATGCAATTAAGGTAGTTAAGCAAATAAGCAATTAAGTCAATTAAATATGCTTTTCCTAAGCTAACAGCAGGCTTAAATTGCAAGTAGTATAAAACAGGAAAAACGAAGACAATTGAAATTACTTAAAGAAAATCGGATTTTCAACAATTAGCTCAAGTACGCACTCGTCACCTCACGTACAAGGAATTTCAATTATCAAATATACAAAATCCTAAGGGGAAGGTCCCTCACACAAGGTTAGGCATGCCACTTACCTCGAACCAGCTCAAATCAATCTGAAACCACGCTCTTGCCACGAGTACTCGACTTCAAATGGCCTAAATCTATTCAATTCAATTGCATAGTGTAAATAACACTTCAAATAACTGATTCTACAATGAAACCTTAAGTTAATGCGTGAAATTTGGTAAAATGACCAAAATGCCCCTCGAGCCCACGTCTCGGAATCGGGTATGATTTACATTTCCAGAATCCTCACACTCTCACGAGTTCAGTCATACCAAAGTACCAAAATCAAACCTCAAATGGTCCCTCAAATCATCATTCAAATGTGTCTAATTAGTCAAGCACTAACCCCCAAATTACTACTGATTTTCCTTAATTTTTCATGCTTATAATGATAAAAATCACACCAATATCGAGTTTAGGGACCAAAGACTTACCCCAATGAACTCATCTGAAAATCCCTCTTGAAAAATGCTCCCCAACCTTCTTCCCATTTGAAAAGAGGTTAAAAATAGCTAAATTTCGCGAAGGCAAGTATTTATATGTTTCTGCCCAGTTAATCCGCTTCTGCGGCCCTAGGAGCGCATCTGCGGTCCTGCTTCTACGAGGACATGGTCGCATCTGCGACCTTTAACTTAATGACCAGCTTTCGCACCTGCGATTACCCACTCGCAGATGCAGTACCTCTTCTGCAGTAAGTCTCCCGCATCTGCGGACCCTGCTAATCCTCCTCAATTCAACTTCTATAATTGCTCCGCCGCTTCTGCGGCTCCGCACATGTAGGACCTAGCCGCAGGTATGGTTATGGTAGATATCAACAGCTTCAGCTGCTTCAAACCACTTCCAATTCTTCCGATAACCATCCAAAATCATCCTGAGGCCCCCGGGACCTCAACCAAAAGCACAAACTCCAGATCAGATAGTTGAGGGTGAAGGGAATTCCCTCTATCATGATCGAGTAATACCTGATCATATAAACCACGCGCCAGAACAAAGGATGTACTTTCCTAGGGTTACCTGATAACTCTGGTAGAAGTCGAGAATCACAGGGTCGATCGGGGGAGAGGATGGCCCCACCGGCTCCAAGGTAAATAGGTAGGTATACACACTCAGAAAGCCGGCTCAATGAGCCGTAATATCGTCCTCCCGAGCGGGAATCTCCACGAGCACGGTATCCCCCCAACAACAGTCGGCTTTCACTCTTTCGATGTCCGTTATAGAGCTGATATACCGAGTTACAGGCTCGTGGTGCCCTGACTTCGAGGAGGGTCTCTCGACCCTAAAATCTGAAGTCATCACAAAGGATCCTCAGATGCACTCCTTGACACGGGGGGAAGTGGCCACTTTGCCTTGAGAGAAAAACGAAGAAGATGAGCTCGCAACCTCCTGGGAAGCAGAAGTGGAAATTTTCGCTATCCTTGAAAGAATATGAGGGAAGAAGAAATAGTGGCTGTGTTCCTAAAAAAGAGCGAGAACGAGGAAACAACAGACCTTACTAGGTGTTTTTTGGCACGAGATGGAGTTTAGAAAGAAAGAGGTGAGTATTTATAAAAGCACTTTGGGTATATTAAAGGAAGCCAACTGCCGCAGTCAATGCGGAAACCTGCAGGGGCGGCGCACATGGTGCACCTCAACATCTCGTAGCCATTTGCAAAAACACCGAAGAAAGTAGGAGTTCAGGACCGTTTCTTATCATTTCTTGCCACTTTCACTCTAGGAAACGCGAAGACTATCTGTATACGGAAAATCCGGAGGCCCGATTTCCCCGTCATAGGGTCGTCTCACGATAATGCTCCTTGAAGCTCGAAGCCAAGGTCGAGACTCACCCCCTAGGGTCGTTAGGTGTCGGTCTGGAGGACATCGCATTCCAATAGCTACAGCAGGTGAGAGGGGAGTTCCCAAAGCATACGGCTCGATCTGACAAGGCTGACCTATCCGGGGCCTATTTCAAGATGTCACGTCCAGCTATCCTATCTCCACGCCTTCACAGTTAACACGTTTTGCACTATAATGGATGTCCCTTCTATATAAAGAGGATCCCCATCACTTTGTAACCTCTCGGGTGATGTTGCTCCATCTATTTTCTCCACAAGATCAATAATATCTCTCTCTCCTTCTTCTCTCTAACTTACTCGTTCCTACTAGCTCGAGGCCACTCTTAGCGTTTATTGCTTTCATACTTGTTCTTCATTTATTGCTTGGTATTGGCCACAAAGAGCCTTGTTTGATTATACCTTAACTGTTATCCCATTCCCGACTACCCTCGATAGCTCGAGCTCGAACCAGATATCGACCTCGAGGTCCTTCATCGACCAGTCCGAGGCTCAGGCTGCAAGCTTCTCGATTTGATTACTGCCCTGCTTTAGCTTGTATTTCTTCGTTAAACCTCATACTTTTAGCATCTACTACTCTAACAACTAGCATAAAAATAGATCACGTATTTTTAGAGTCTCATTTACAAATTTAATTGTTGTTACCATTTTCATGGTAAACAACTTCAAAATTTGACCATTTGACATTTCAAGCCTAAATTAGCTACGGACCTCCAAAACACCATCCGATTATGCCTCTAAGCCCGAAATCACCCAACGGAGCTAACGAAATCATCGGAATTCCATTATGAGGTCGTCTTCATACTATTCTGACTAGGGTCAACTTTCCAACACTTAAGCTCTCATTTAGGGACTAAGTGTCCCAAAACTCTGTGAAACTCAAAAACCGACCATCCCGGCAAATCGAAATAGCCAAAATAAACACGGGAAAAGTAGTTAATAGGGGATCAGGGCGTTAATTCTTAAGACGACTGGTCGGGTCGTCACATCCTCCTACACTTAAACATTCGTTCGTCCTCTAACGAGCATAGAGACATACCTGAAGTAGTGAAAAGATAAGGGTAACAGCTGCACATATCCTGCCTTGTCTCCCAGGTCGCCTCCTTGACCGGCTGACCCCGCCTTTACTTATGCAATGTTCTTTGACCTCAGCTTTCTAACCTGCTTGTCCAATATTTTCACTGGCTCCTCAACATAAGATAGATCCTTGTGCAACTTGACTGAACAAAAATCCAACATATGTGACAGATCACCGTGATACCTCCAGAGCATCGAAACATGAAATACCGGATGAACTCCTACCAAGCTGGGAGGTAAGGCAAGCTCATAAGCAACCTCCCCAACATGCCTCAATATCTCGAAAGGGACAATAAACCTCGAACTCAACTTCCCCTTCTTTCCAAATCTCATAACGCCCTTCATAGGCAAAACCCAAAGCAGAACCCACTCTCCAACCATATAGGAAACATCACGAACCTTCCGGTCCGCGTAACTCTTCTATCTGCACTGCGTTGTACAGAGTCTATCCTGAATCACCTTAACCTTCTCCAAAGCATCCTGAACCAATACTGTGCCCAATAATCTGGCCTCAACCGGCTCAAACCAACCCATCGGGGATCTACACCGCCTACCATATAAAGCCTCATACGGTGCCATCTGAATGTTGGACTGATAGTTGTTATTATAGGCAAACTCCGCCAATTGCAAGAACTGAACCCAAGACCCTCCAAACTCAATCACACACGCACAGAACATATCCTCAAGAATCTGAATAGTGCACTCGGACTGTCCGTCCGTCTGAGGGTGAAATGTTGTACTCAACTCCACCCGAGTACCCAACTCCTCCTGAACAACCCTCCAGAACCAGGACGTGAACTGAGTACCTCTATCTGAAATGATGGAACTAGAATACCATGCTGACGAACAACCTCCCGGATATAAATCTCCGCCAACCGCTCGGAAGAATAAGTAGTACACACAGGAATGAAGTGAGCGGACTTGGTCAGCCGATCCACAATCACACAAATAGCATCAAACTTTCTCAAAGTCCGCGGGAGCCCAGCTACAAAGTCCATGGTGATCCGCTCCCACTTCCACTCCGGAATCTCTATCTACTAAAGCAACCCACCCGATCTTTGGTGCTCATACTTCACCTGCTGACAGTTGAGGTACCGAGCTACAAATTCAACTATATCTCCGCCTCCACCAGTAGTGCTACCTCAAATCCTGATACATCTTCGCGGCACCCGGATGAATGAAATACCGCAAACTATGGGCCTCCTCCAGAATCATCTGCCGAAGCCCATCAATATTGGGTACACAAATCCGACCCTACATCCTCAATACCCCGTCATTACCAATAGTCATATCTATAGCATCACCATGCTGAACCTTGTCCTTGAGGACAAGCAAATGAGGGTCATCATTCTGATGCTCCCTGATACGATCAAATAAGGAAGACCGAGAAACCACGCAAGCTAGAACCCGACTGGGCTCCGAAAGATCCAATCTCACAAACTGGCTGGCTAAGGCCTGAACATCCATCGCCATAGGTCTCTCCGATGCTGGTAAATAAGCCAAACTCCCTAAAAACTCCCCAAACTCTCTACCCGGAGACTCAAGGCATTAGCCACCACATTGGCCTTGCCCGGGTGATACAAAATAGTGATATCATAATCCTTCAGCAACTCTAACCATCTCCTCTGGTGCAAATTTATATCCTTTTTCTTGAACAGGTGCTGCAAGCTTTGATGATTAGTATAAATCTTGCAAGGAACCCCGTACAAATAATGGTGCCAGATCTTCAGGGCGTGAACAATGGCAGCTAACTCAAGGTCGTGGACAGGGTAATTCTTCTCATGTACCTTCAACTGTCTGGACGCCTAGGCAATCACCCTACCGTCCTGTATCAACACCGCTCCGAGGTCGATCCTCGAGGCATCACAATAGACCATATAAGATCTCGAACCTGTAGGCAGTATCACAATTGGGGCTGTAGTCAAAGCTGTCTTGAGCTTCTGGAAGCTCGCCTCACACTATTCCGTCCACTGAAATGGAGCACCCTTCTGGGTCAGTCTAGTCATAGGGGTTGCAATCGATGAAAAAACCTCAACAAAACGACGGTAGTAACTCGCCAAGACAAGGAAACTACGGATCTCTGTAGCTGAGGATGGTCTGGGCCAACTTTGTACGGCCTCTACTTTCTTCGGATCCACTTGAATACCCTCATTCGATACTACGTGGCCTAAATATGCCATGGAATCCAACCAAAAATCACATTTCAAGAACTTAGCATATAACTTCTTCTCTCTCAGAGTCTGAAGCACAGTCCTCAGGTGCTACTCATGATCTTCCCGACTCCAGGAATACACTAGAATATCATCAATAAAGACAATGATGAATGAGTCAAGATACGGCTGGAACACACTATGCATCAAATGCATAAAGGCTACTGAGGCATTGGTCAACCCAAATGACATAACAAGGAACTCGTAATGACCATACTGAGTCCCAAAATCAGTCTTCGGGATTTCTGGCTCCCGAATCTTCAATTGATGGTAACTTGAGCGCAAGCCAATCTTAGAAAACACTCGTACGCCCTGAAGTTGGTCAAACAGATCACCAATACGAGGCAAAGGATAACGGTTCCTCACTGTAACCTTTTTCAACTGGCAATAATCAATACACATACACATAGAACTATCCTTTTTCTTCATAAACAAGACAGAAGCACCCCAAGGTGATACACTGAGCCGAATAAAACCCTTATCAAGTAATTCCTGTAACTGATCCTTCAACTTCATCAACTCAAGAGGAGCCATACGGTATGGAGGAATAGAAATGGGCTGAGTGCCCGGCAACAGATCAATGCCACAATCAATATCTCTATCAGGCGACATGCCCGAAAGATCAGCTAGAAACACATCGAGAAAATCCCATACTACTGGGACTAAATCAACTGAAGGGGTATCAATATTGACATATCTCACCTAAGCTAAATATGCGTCACACCCCTTCCCAACCATACATTGAGATTTAAGGAAAGAAATAACTCTACTAGGAGTGTGATCTAAAGTACCCCTCCACGCAACACGCGGTACACCTGGCATAGCCAGCGTCACGGTTTTGGCGTGACAATCAAGAATAGCATAATGGGGCGACAACCAGTCTATGCCCAAGATAATATCAAAATATACCATGTTGAGCAACAATAAATTGGCTCTGGTCTCAAAACCACTAAGAACAACCAAACACAACCGATAAATGCAGTATAGAACAAGAGAATCTCCTACAGGAGTAGAAACATAAATAGAGGAACTCAAAGAATCCCGAGGTACACCCAAATGCGAAGCAAAAATAAGAAGACACATAAGAGTAAGTGGAGCCTGGATTGAATAGAACAGATGCATCTTTCTGACAAACTAGTATAATACCTGTGATGATAGAATGGGAGGCAACAACCTCGGTACGGCCAGAAAGGGCATAGTATCGGGCCTGGCCTCCCCCTCTAGGGAGACCTCTACCTCCCCGACCTCCACCTCTGGCTGGCTGAGCAGGTGGGGTAGCAACTGGAGCTGTAACCATAGCTTGAGAACTCTACGGGGCACGTTGTGGTTGAGAAGTCTGTAGAGGCACACTCTTCCCAAGTCTAGGGCAATCCCTCACCACATGGCGTGTGTCACCAAAACTTGAATTGTTTTCCCTTTCTTTTCTAGGTGGGCGTCTAACTGCTGAACTCGACCCACTTTCCTTTGAAACTATTTTTCCTTGAAACTTGAACTGTCTTCCCTTGTTCTCCAGGTGGGCACTTTATTACAACAAAACAGTTAAAACAAAAGAAATTTTTCTGCCCCAGTTTGATATTGGGAACATCTGTGAGTGTTAACCAATTCTTGTTGTCAAAATAAGTTCTAAGCTAAATTCCCTTAATCTGAAAATTTCAAACCAAGTCTCACCTCAAAAGTGAAAAACTTAAATGCGAAATTATACTTCCCAAAAATAAAACTCTCGTCAGACCTTGTCACTTGCGAGGGTCTCACAACTTACTAAATCCCGTTATCCAGGAGGGTACTAGAAACTTACTGCCGAGCCTGTCTGGCACCTGCTTTCCTCATGGAGGGTTTCTCTGGAAGAAACAAAATTTCCTGCCCTTATTTCAATCAAAGAAAACTTGTGAATTTAAACATGGTGGTTGGTTTGCGGCCTTGACTTTGAGGGCGATTGCTCCTTCACTTACCATGATAACTTCCATTTCAACTCGAAAGACCTTGCATGTTTATTGACTGACCACTTTCTCTATCACCCTTATCATGGAGAATACCTCTGATCCGTTCAAACCCAATACCATTCATCTGTTGAATTGTGCTCATGCATTTACATATACTGAACCTTTGTGTTTCACATGAATCCCAAAGCACGTCAATTGCCACCCACTCAGTGCACATGCTGTTCTTTCCTGACTTAAACCACTGACCTTGGCCTTCAGGTCTATTGCTCCTTCACTTGCCATGATAACTTTGACTTCCACTTGGAAGACCTTGTTTGTCAGTGGTTAACCACTTTCTTTGTCAATCTTATCACAGAAAATACCTTTGATCCGTTCACCAACACCCTCCATCTGTTGCATTGTTCATGAATTGACATATGCCAAACCTTTGTATTTCACATGAATCTCAAAGCACATTGATTGTTACCAACTCAATGTGCACGTTGTTCTTTCCTGACTTATGCCACTTTGAGGTGCTAGCCAGATCCCGTTTTGTGCAATTAAAAAGTTGGTGGTAAATTTTGAATTCATTTCTCACTTGTTTTGCCCAAACAGACTCAAGAAGAGGAAGTAAACAGGACAAAAGGACAGAGTAAAGGACAATGGAAAGAGATGATTCCTAACAAGAAAACTACAAAGTAGAAACTTATCAGATGTGGATACCAACTCTAATGACCATGACATGCACCTTTGGATTAAGTGGCCTAATTTGTTAAGCAAGTTTGATGTTTAACTCTTGTTATACCCCTAAACTGTGAAACTGGGCTTCAGTGCTCCGAGTATCTAACTTGATTCACAATCATTATTCGACTTGTAGTGCTCGAAGGGTTTTCACCATCAAGCCTCTTTGTTCTTTTTCTCAACTCACCATCACCTTATGGTGCCTGTGAAGGTTTTCACCAATAAGACTCTCTCATTTTGTTCTTTTCTTCTTATTTTCTCTGATTCTGCAGATGACAAGACATTAACTATGGTAAAAACATCATATACCCTTGGCATGTCTAAACTCAGCACTCTCAAAGATTATCCGGGAGGTATTTTTGGACTGTAATGTGGCTTTTGGACATGATTAGAAAGAAAGGATATCATAAAGGCTCAAAGTAACTATGACAACGAGGTTAATTTATTTGCAACTTTTGGAATCCATTCTAAAAACTTTGCCCCAATTTCTAAAACAGGGGAATTTGAATCTATTTTCCCTTTTTTTTGGAATTTCCCACTCTCGACTTCGTGGGATTATGAAATATTTTATTTGGCATGACCGAACCGTAAGGCTGCCTACGTATCTTATGGTAACAAGAATCAGGTCAAACGTAGTTCACAAAACTACTTCCTTTTTTTATCTCTATTTTTATTTTTATTTTTTTTTAATTTTCCTTCTGGAATGAACTTTCTAAAATAAACCTATGGGGATATGAACTCTTCTCTTTTTTTGTATGACTTTAACTTGATTCCAAAAGAGGGGAGGTCAAGAAAATTAGCACAGGCTCAAGAGGGGGTACCGAATGGTATAAAGTATTTGGGTAGCTGAAAGAGGGTCTCCCATCCCTGAAAATACCAAGTACAACACGTTCAACTTAAGAATGAAAAAGAAGATCATGCACAACATTTCTTTTACAGCTTCGGCATTGGTATCACTAATATGCCTTCCACTTTTTTTAGTGCCTTGTCAAGTACAGAACTCTCATTGGGTTATTTCATCTTCACAATGGATACCCTCCGTCTGCTTGGAGCAAAATCCCTTGGCTTTAACTTGTTACTTGAGACGCACTTGAACTCAAAGTTGCTTGCTTCAAATCGTCCGGGATGCACTCTCCTTTAACGAATTCTTGTGACCCTATTAACTTCCCAAATTATCTGCCCTAGTTTCACATGGTTGGGGCTTCAAATGATCTCAAAATGTCCAAATCTGTACTTATTTCCCTCAAGTGTCCCTATAATCTTCAAAATTGCTTCATTGCTCATGACTAAACTAACTTTTAAGACCAGGACTAGAATTATGCGTGCATTTCATGTCACTAGAGGCAGCATGAAAAGAACTATAAAAGGAAAAGAAAACTAAACAGAAATGACTAGAAATAACAGAAAATAGAAAATTGCATTAGACAGACGGTGAAAGAGTTTGAACAACAAGACAAGCAAAATAAACTAGGGTTACAATCCTGGAACAAACCTAGACAACACTAAATGAGTCACTAATACTAAACGAACTAGGCAAAATAAAAGATAGAAGGGTTTGAGTCACAAGACAATATCCGAATTACAACTATGAAATAACCCGGTCAACAGAAATGACAATAAAATGAACCACCAAGAAAGGAGTGTCTTTACAATTACCAAGCTCAGCATCTTAGCCACTAAGTTACACATCAATATTACCAAGACCATTACCAATTTCAATATCATTAACCTCAGTCGGCAAGTTCCCAAGAGGATTTGCATACTCCCTGTCACTGTCCTTGATCACAATTATCCCTTCTTGAATCATTCTTTCTAGCTCTATTTTCAAAGCATGACAATCTTCAATGCTATGACCTTGGGCATTAGATTGGTACATGCACCATAGAGTAGGATCAAAACCTTTTGCATATGTGTCCGGCGTATAGCCGAGGAGCGGCTCAATCTGTCCAAAATGTTTTAACTTTTCAAACAAGGTTATGTAGGATTCTCCGATGGGCATGAAATTATCTTTTTGCCTTTGTTTCCCTCCATGCCCCAGTTTTCTAGGATTGTTGGATGCTCGAAAATGTTGTGAAGGCGCACAAGAATTTTGGGATGTTGGTGCTCGCTCTGGGGAGTGACCTAGTGGTTGGGCAGATGGACGGATGTTGTTCGGAGGATAATACTGGGGTGGATTATGTGGAATTTGGGGATGTTCATGGGGTCGGTATTGAGGCTGAAAGCATTTAGCAAGAATGCCCACTAGATCCTGTTGTTGGTGGGGCTCAGCAACATCTTTTCTATCAATGGGAGGACAGTCCCGAGCAACTTGTTCAGTCCATCTGAATCAAAATTCTCTAAAACTTTCCTTGGGTTTCTTTTCCATATAAGATAGGGAGGAGCGATCTGGGACAATGTCTATATTGTACTGAAAGTGTCGTACAAAATCTTGAGCCATGTCATCCCATGTATTCCACTTACCGATATCTTGACGAGTATGCCACTCCAAAGCTGCCCCAGTCATGCTCTCACTGAAATATGCCATCAGCAACTTATCTTTTCTGCCAACACTTCTCATTTCACTGCAATAACACTTCAGATGGGCTACTAGATCTCCATGCCCATCATACAAATTAAACTTTGGCATCTTAAACCCTTTCACCTCTTTGGATATCTCATCTTGTTCTACCGTCTTAGCAGGCTTTGCAGTCTCACCAGGAGGCTCAAAATGAGGAGCGCAAGAGTATGGACCCGAGATCTTGAAAATTGGTTCTGGAGCAGTGTCAGGCATCGAGGATTTTGAACATAGTCTCGATAGAGGATCGAGCAAAGGTAGAAGGTGGATGAGCTACAAAAGCATGAGTGGTCGAAAGAGCGAGATATGAGGTGGTTCTGGGGGGTGTAGTGTGAAAAGATTGTGAGGAGATATCCTGGACTTGTAATAGTGGCGGAATGGTGACAAGGCTTTCAGTTTAGTTAGCGGGGACTGATGGTGAAGGACGTCCACTAATCCAGGCTTGGTATATTTCAGCCATCTGTCCTTTCAACCTTAGGACGTCTTCTTTCAACTCAGATTCTGACTCAACAACTCTCTTAGACGGATCAATAACCCTGTGTCCAAGTCTTTGCTAGCCATGGCTACCTTACTCTTTGACCTTGTGTTGTATGGATGAGTTACTTAAAAACCACAAGCCAACCACCCTTAATCTGCCCAATGAAGATAACAAAAGGAACAAAATGAGGACATCCTGTTAGCGTTAGAGCATTTAACATAAGATAATCTCACATTATGTGCAATGCACCTAGCAATAATTAACGGTTCTAGAATGACTTTGAGGGTCACAAGATCACTTGGCATCATCCCAATTTTGTTCATTTCAATCTTCTCCTTTATTTTCTTTTCCAGTACTTCTTGGCTTGCTCATTTTCCTTCATTTTTTTTCAGATTATCGCTCTTTTCTTTCCTCTCATTTCTCACATCCCATATTTCACGTTTTTTTCCTTTTTTTTCTTCCTTTTTTCCTTTTTCTTTTAATAAAATAAAAAAATTATTCGATCGAACTCTATGTAGGTTGCCTACGTATCATGACGCCGCATGAATCAGATCTTTGCGTAGTTCGGGAACATCGGGAATAAAGTAAACATACTAACGTTCTCTTTTTCTTTTTCTTTTTTTAACCTTAATGACTACTCTAACGAGAAAAAGAAGAAAATTTCTTTTTTTAAGACTTAATGTTCTATAATCTATTCCAAACTCAATCTTAAACAAGCATATATTTTTTCTCTTTTTTTTCTTTCTTTTTGAAACAGATGCTCTATGAGAAATTATTAAGGAAAAACCCCTAGAAGAGAAATATTTTTTGATTCTTTATTTTAGGAAGGAAATATAAAGAATGAACCAAAGAAGAGTATTTTGAATTTTCACTTGATATCCTGAAGAAAGATTTCGAAACCAAAAAATGAAAAAGATAAAAAAAATATTTTTGGATTTCAATTTTTAATTACCCAAAGGAGAGATTCTAAAGATAAACAAAAGATAAAGGTATGTTTTTGTTTTCTTCTATGTACAATGTCCTAAAGTTCTAGTAAAAATAAAAGAATTTTTTTCTATTCATTTTTCAATAATTTCACAATGAAGAGCCTATAAAGAAAATATTTTTTGAATTTTTGGAATTAATATATTAAAGGAAACTTTTAAAGAGGTACTAAAACAATTTTTTTAAAAAAATTTTAGTTTTAATATACTAAAGAAAATATTAAAAGTAATTTTTTTTTGAGTTCTAGATATTAATTTAATAAAGGAAAAGCACCTCAAATGATTTTTTTTTTATTCCTAGATTTAGTGTTCTAAAGGAAACTTTTGACGGAAATATAAAAACGCAAAAATTCTTTTTTTTTTTGGATTTTTGATTTATAACACACTTTTTCAAATGAAAAATAGAAAGTACAATAATAATAATAAAATACATGACATTACTATACAAAACTATAAGGTAAAAGATGACATAAAAGAAAAACAGACTCAACACATAAAAAAATCTCCTTTTAATCCACTCCTGAATGAGCGATCCTGACTAGATGGTCCTGGGGCTCTGTCATGCTCAAACTCCGGTAAGTAAATCCACACCTGTAAGAAGAAAATTAACACCAAATAAAGTTAAAGACCTAGAACACTATGTGAGACAATAACCCTTCCTCTTTGACACATGCAAGACATGATTGTGACTATTTTTCTAAAATTATCCTATGTGGCTAAAAGTGGCTAAAAGTGCAAGATTTGGCTAAGACCCAGCGAAGACAAGAACCTAAGACTTATTAGGAAGACCAGACCCTATGTGGGTTGCCTACGTATCACGCCCGAAAAGACGAGAATCAGGTTCGCGCAGTTCGGAAAGATTGGATACGGGCAAGAATTAAAAAAAATAACTAATTTAGAGAAACTATATATATATATATATATATATATATATATATATATATATATATATATATATATATATATATATATATATATATATATATATATATATATTGTCTTTTGCTTGAAAATGATGAAACATATAAAATCTTTTTGGATTTTCTTTTTCCTCTTTTTTTAAAATGATGGGAAAGTGCAAAATCTTTTTTTTGTTTTGGATTTTTCATGTTTTTTTTCTAAACAAAAATGTGACAGAAAACATAATCGGGCTCTACTTACTTTATTTTCACATTGTTTTTCTTTTTTTTTTCATTTTCCCTCAACTATCATTGGTCCGCCAAATGACCCTTTTACCCTTGAAGAAATTCAACATGTAGCACATAGGATGCATCAAGATGGTCTTTGATTTTTGGGTACATTTATCCTAGACGAACCCAATCCCTGTGTTGAGTCCCCTAAGTCAAATGCACGTGATGCAAACAAACGTTTCTACTAGGGATCCGGCATAAAGCTGTATTTTTCTAGGTTTGAATCCTGGGGTTTTGTTCTAGACTTGGGTTACCCGAGCGGACAACTGGGGCCGAAGAGGGGGCAACGTATCGGGAGCACTAAAGTCTACCTTGCCTTGTTGCTGGCCAAACCTCGTTCTATTTGGTACAATTTCTATAGAAAAAGCGGGTCATGCGAACGTGTGCACATTTTCAGAGGACTCAGAGGGGTGGCGTAAGAAGACAATTATATACAATTCAAACAATATTAAAGAGGTAAACAGATAGCATTTAGCACAAAAGGTTCACAGAATACAGCGATACGAACAATAAATAAAGCCAACTAAAAATCATGAAACAAGCTCGAATGCTTGAACCCTGAACTAGAGATTCTGGGTTCTTGTCCCCAGCACCAGAGCTGTCACGCCTCCTTTTTACCACCCCCGGAAGGGTATAAGGGGTTTTTTTCCAATTTAAGTGACAATCGAAATGGGATTATTTAATTAAAAATCAGAGTCGCCACTTGGGATTATTTATGGTGTCCCAAGTCACCGGTTTAAAATCCTAAATCGAGGAAGTTGACTCTTATTTATGGTCTGCAAACACAGAAATTCGGGTAAGGAATTCTGTTAACCCGGGAGAAGGTGTTAGGCATTCTCGAGTTTTGTGGTTCTAGCACGGTTGTGATCATACTTGGATTATTAAAATGTCTAATTACAAATTTACCTATGCACATTTACCTTTCACCGTTTTTTAATTAAGAAAATTATCTTAAAACGGGTCACGCGTACATGTGCCCATTTGTTTGGCGCGTCAAAAATCATGTCACGTGAACGTGTCCACAATTAGTAATGCTTTATTATTATTAAGAAAATTTGGCCGACGTTGCGCGAACGCATACTCCGATTTTGTTTTTAGAAATCGTAATCATGTCACGCGAACGTGTCCACAACTACGATAGTATATTAAACATGCCTAAAGCAAACTACGAACATTTGTCATTTTCATATTTAAATTGATACGACGGCCATGTATGATTAAATGGTGGATGGCACACCTCGGACTATATGGACTAAAATTAGTTAATGGCCTATTAAAACAATTCTATTATTAAGGAAGTTTTATCGAAGTTGCGCGAATGCATACTCTGAATTGGTTTTTTAGAATCGTCACTATGTCACGCGAACGTGTACACAATCACGATAATGGATAAAAAGTGGGTCCAAAAGCATACTAACAGATTTATAAATTAATTTATCCTTTGGTTTAGGACTAACTTTGCATCCACGCTATTCAACTGAGTTAAGAAAATTTCCTACTTTCATAAAATATACAATTAATACACCTTCTAATAGAGAAGTTCTACAGTTAAATCAGAACAATTAGTCGAAGAAAAAACACTACTCTTCACATAAATACCAAAGAAACAAAACACATAGTCAACAACATGTAATTAGAACAAAACCAAAATGAAAGCAAGTGAATCTTACATTGAATCTTCACACAGAAGAAAACGAAATTAATCACCGGACCAAAAATGGAAACCTCGACGGAACTACGATCCAAACCTCGAAACTCGCCGGAACCAATGACGCTACTACCATAACGATGACGATACTGGAACCACAGCCAAACGACACACGCAAAGGAATGTCAGAAAACTGATTCTGGCCAAACTCAGAACAAAAATGTCACAAAAATCCAGAACCTCTTAGATCTACACCCATCCGATATAGAGGTACAGCACACGGGAATAATGGTGATGAAATAGTCGATTGTTTCTTACTCGTTCATCGCCGACGATGCGACTCTGACGATATAAAGACAGTAAAGGGTTGAGGAAGGGAAAGAAACAACGGCGATGGTGAGCTGTGGTGAGGTCGTTGATGAGAAGCGGCCTTGGGGTGAAATAGTGGAGTGGTGGTCAAGGTGGTCAACGACGGGTTTGCGGGTGAAGAGGATGGGTGTCGTTGGATGCTGGAGATGGAGGGGAGAGTTTGTTCTTTGCGGTTGAAGCGGATGAAGTCAAGGGGTGGTCTTTTGGTATATGGCTACTGAAGAGTTATTCTTAAGTCTTCATGAAGAAGACGTTCACTCCAGGTTGGGGGGTCCCAAATTTGTCAAAAACGACGCTGATCCTCTCTCTAGGTCTTAGGCATTTTTTTGTGTTTTTTTCCTTAGGTCTTAGGGGTTTAGGTATTTGTAGGGTTTTTTAGGTTAAGGGGTATGGGCCTAGGAATTATGGGCTTGGGAATTATGGGCTAAGTTCGGAAATTACGCTTAAAAATGGGTTGTTTGAGCCCAAATTTTATTCTTTTCCCACGAACGAGACTAAAAATACGATCTCATTTATTAATTAATCCTACTTAAGTAAAATAACTATTAAAATAAGACTGACCGTTAAAACAAAATTATTTTTGTATTTTTCAAGATTAAAAATAGCTACAAAATATTAATGAAACTATTTTTTATAATTTTTGTTTTCTTGTAATAAAAATAAATAAAAGAGTCAAAATTAGCTGAAATAGCGATATTAGTCCTAAATTAAATATTTACATGCTAAAATATATAAAATCTTGGGGAGGGTCAAAAATCACATGTCTACAGCTGTCTTGAGCTTTTGAAAGCTCTCCTCACATTCGTCCGACCATACAAATGAAAGACCTTCTGAGTCAACTTGGTCAAGGGCGATGCGATAAATGAGAATCCCTAAACAAACCGGCGATAATAACCCGTCAAACCAGGAAAACTGCGAATCTCTGTGGCTGAGGACAGTCTGGTCCAACTCTGAACCGCCTCTATCTTCTTTGGATCAACCTGAATACCCTCGTTGGACACCACGTGCCCCAAGAAAGCCACTGAACTGAGCCAAAACTCACACTTGGAGAATTTTGCATAAAGCTTCTCCTCCCTCAATCTCTGCAACACAACTCTCAAATGCTCTGCGTGCTCCTCCTGACTACGCTAATACACCAGAATATCATCAATGAAGACTATGATAAACGAGTCGAGATAAGGCCGGAACACGCTGTTCATCAAATGCATAAACGTTGTTGGGGCATTGGTCAACCCGAAAGACATCACCAAGAACTTATAATGACCATATCAGGTCCTGAAAGCTGTCTTAAGAATATCCGAGTCCCTGATCTTTATCTGGTGATAACTTGAACAGAGATCAATCTTGGAGAACACTCTCGCTCCCTGAAGCTGGTCGAATAAATCATCAATATGAGGCAAGGGATACTTGTTCTTAATTACTTTGTTCAATTGCCTATAATCAATGCACATCCTCATAGTGCCATCCTTTTTCTTCATAAATAGAACCGGTACGCCCCAAGGCGACACACTAGGCCGAATGAACCCCTTATCAAGGAGTTCCTGAAGTTGCTCCTTTAACTCCTTCAACTCTGCTGGTGCCATACGATACGGCGGAATAGAAATGGGCTGAGTTCCCGGCACCAGGTCAATACCAAAGTCAATATCCCTGTCCGGTGGCATGCCCGACAGGTCTGCAGGAAATACATCGGGAAAATCCCTCACAACTAGGACAGAATCAATACTGGGAGTCTCTACACCGACATCCCTGACAAAGGCTAGATATGAAAGACATCCCTTCCCAACCATACACTGGGCCTTCAAGAATAAGATCACTCTACTGGGACCATAATCAGACAAACATCGCCAGTCGATTCGTGGCACACCCGGTATAGCCAATGTGACTGTCTTGGCATGATAGTCCAGAATAGCACGACATGGAGATAGCCAATCCATGCCCAATATGACATCGAAATCCACCATACACAATAATAAAAGATCCACTAGGGTCTCCAGACCCCCAATAGTCACCACACATAACCGATACACACATTCTACAATAATAGTATCGCCCACCGGAGTACATACATGAACATGTGAAACAAGAGACTCACAGGACATATCCAAATAACGGGCAAAGTATAATGACACATAAGAAAAGGTGTAACCAGGATCAAATAATACAAAGGCATCTTTGTGGCAGACTGAAACAATACCTGAAATCGCGGCATCTGAAGTGGCAGCATCTGGTCTACCTGGGAGGGCATAGAAATGAGCCTAACCACCACCTGATTGACCTCCCCTTCTAGGGCGACCCCTAGCTGACTGGCCCCCACCCTTGGCTGCCTGGGCAGGTGGTGAAGTAACTGGAGCTAAAGTCGAGGGCTGACCCCTCTACTGAGATGGACCATCAAGAAGACGAGGACACTACCTCCTCATATGCCCAAGCTCTCCACACTCATAACAGCTCCCCAGTGCTGGAGATGGGGACTGAAGGGAACCCCTGGCACCGAAATGACCAGTATAAGGACCTGGCATGGAAGAACCCTAAACTGATGGAGCACGGGACCTCTAAGCTGGAAGGGCACTGAGTGATGAATGGCTCTGATGAGAACTGTGAGATCCATGACCCGACGATGCCCTAGGATAACCTGAGCAAGATGACTGAGCCTGCCTGAGTGGACTCTGCCCTACTGAAACTGACCCCTCAAAGGAGCACTACTAAAGCTGCCAGATTCCCGAGGCCTCTTGGCCTCTTTCTCCTCTCGCTCCTGGTGAAGAATTGACTCAATCTCATAGGCGATGTTAACAACCTCCTCAAAAGTAGCACCTATCACCCTCTCCCTAGTCATGAGAATCCTAAGCTGATACGTAAGGCCATCAACGAACCTTTTGATCCTCTCTCAATATGTGGGAACCAACCAGACCGCATGACGAGCTAACCCAGATAATCGCATCTCATACTGTGTCACAGTCATCTCTCCCTGATGCAACTACTCGAACTACTTGCGCATCTCCTCTCGGTGAGACTGTGGCACATGCTTCTCCAGAAAGAGAACAGAGAACTGCTGCCAGGTAAGGGGCAATGTACCAACAGGCTTACGCCTCTCATAAGCCTCCCACCAAGTAAAGGCAGCTCCAGAACACTGAAAGGTAGTAAATGCTACACCACTGGTCTCTAGAATACCCACTGTACGAAGCATCTTCTGGCACTTATCCAAGAAAACTTGGGCATCCTCGCCCTTTGCACCACTGAAAGTCGGAGGCTGAAGTCTGCCAAACCTCTCTAATCGACGTTGCTCGTCGTTCGGCATAACTGGTACCACATACTCCTGAGCTGGTGCAACCGGCTGGGCTGGAGGTGCCTCTGATATCTGAAGTCCCTGCACAACCTGCTCAGGTGTGTGAGCAACGGGAGTCTAGATGCCTCCCCCGACCTGAGAAGTAGCTGCGACCGCATTAACTAAGACCGCCTAAGCCAGACCAGTACACACTGATAAAATCTGAGCTAAAGCCTTCTAAAGGCCTGGAATCACAATAGGCACAGCTAGTGCCTAAGCTGGTGCTGCTGTAGCGTCCACAACTAGGACCTGATCCTGAACTGGGGTAGATGGTAGATCTGCAGGTGCTGCCCTAGCTGCTCTGCCCCTACCATGACCTTGATGGTGTCCTTGGCCTCTAGTGGCCCCAGCTGGTGGTACTGGTGGTCGTCCATCCTGCCCGGTAGCACACGTTCTCACCATCTGTGAGAGAATGGAATAAGAGAAGTTTAGTACTCGGATCAACAGATTCGCACGACAAGAATTTCAAGATATGAAGTTTTTCCTAAAGGTTCTGCAGCCTCCTGAGGATAAGTACATACGTCTCCGTACCGATCCGTGAGACTCTACTAAACCGGCTCGTGACTCGCGAGACCTATGTAACCTAGGCTCTGATACCAACTAGTCACGACCCCAAATACCCGGTCGTGATGGCGCCTATCATATTACTAGGTAAGTCAACCCAAACCTTTAATCACATCGAATTTCCTTTATAAAACCATTTTCTAACACAGGTTTAAATCTTAATTTTTCCATAAGAAATGTATAAAATAGCAAAAATGTGTGGAAATCAATAAAACATAAAACCAACACAACCCAAATATCTGGTGTCACGAGTTTAGAGCCTCTAAATATACAAATCTGGCTGTCTGATACAAAACAAGTATAAAGTGCGAAAAACAAGGATACATAAAGAAAGCAGAGTTGTGGATACCATGTAGCTACCTTGCAGTCTCTGGCAAACTCTGATAATGCTGAGGACCCTCACTCTACCGCTCGGGCACCTGGATCCACACACACGATGCAGAGAGTAACGTGAATATGCCAACTCAGTAAGTAACTAAAGTAAATAAGGTCTGAAAGCAGTGACAAGCAGTTAAAATAATATAAAGGAGTAGACAACAGAATAACAGATCAAACTCCACAGTTTAAAACCAGTTTCGTCATAAAATTTTCAGTTTCATTTGGAATACTTGAAATCATTTACTTAGCAATTATTCAAAAGAGGCTTATTTTAAAAGAAGAGTGAAATCAGTAAAAATATCATAAACGGGCCCCTCGGGCAAGGTATCACTCAGAACATGGCCTCTCGGGTAGCCTCTCAGTCATTCGTGACTCAGCTCTCGTCACTCAGTACTCAGGCTCATTAATATCTCATAATAGTAATAATCATAGTAATCGCTGCGGCGCGCAGCCCGATCCATAGTTTATAGTCGACTACGCTCACTGGGGGTGTACAGACTCCATAGGGGCTCCTACAGCCCAAACATCATATCGATGCGGCACGCAGCCCAATCCAATATATATGTTGCTGCGGCATGCAACCCAATCCATATAAGTATCGTTGCGGTGTGCAGCCCGATCCATAATATATGTATGTATGTATATATATATATATATATATATATAATCCTCACCATTAGGTCCTCAACCTCTCTTAGTCATTAACCTCACAGACACTCGGGCATAACAGTAGAATTTAGGGAAACTCAGTCCAAAGAGTCCTCACATTTAAGAAGTAGAGTGATAAAACCAGTTTTAAATAATAAACAGGTAAAACATGACTGAGGATATGCTTTCAAACAAATAGAGTGAGGAAAAACAGTAAAAATGCCCCTAAGGGTCTCAACATGTCGGTACAAGGCCCCAAACAAGGCATACAGCCCATAATACAGTGTAAATGTCAAAAATATGGAATATTATAAGATTTCAAATCAAATAAGCGGCCTAATAGTCGTTACGGGACGGACCAAGTCATAATCCCTACTGGTGCACGCCCACACGCTCGTCACCTAGCATATGCGTCACCACATTTTATCAACATAATTCAAATACTGAGGTTTTGTACCCTCAATTCCAGATTTACAATGGTTACTTACCTCAAACCGGATGAAAATACTACTCCGCGATGCCTTTGTCTCTTGACTTGGCCTCAACTTGTGCTAAATCTAGCCAAAATCAGAATCATAACATTAGAATAGTCTAAAGGGACGAAGCCCATGCGAAATAAATCAAATTATACCAAGAATCCCAAAATTGGCCAAACCCAACCTCCGGGACCACGTCTCGAAACTCAATAAAAATTACATCAACAGAATCTTTATCCTTCCACAAGTTCATACATACCAAGAACGCTGAAATTGGAGTCGAAATGAACCCTCAAATTCCCATTTTAAGGGCTCTTAATTTCAAGCCCTAATCCCCGATTATATTCCTTAATCTCTACTAATACCATGATTAAACAATGAAAAAATGATCATAAACCCAAATAATGAAGCTTAGGGAACTTACCCAACTGATTCCCTTCGATTTTTCCTTGAAATCACTGCCCTAGCTCGCTTCCCGTCTTCAAAAATGGAGAACTTAGCAAAAATTTTGCGAAGGAAACAATATATACCTTTTGGCCCAGGGATTACGCACCTGCGGCCCAGATACCGCTTCTGTGGTACCGTATTTGCGGTCAATGAGCCGCTTCTGCGGCTTTCACTTAAAAGTTCAAAATCACCCCTGCGACCAAGTAGTTGCACCTGCGCCATCGCAGGTGCGCTCAGCCGACCGCATCTGCGGCTCGTGCCCTTCCCCTCTTTGACCACTTCTGATGTCATTTCCTCGCATCTGCGGCATCGCAGCTACGGTCCCCAATCTGCAGGTGCAGAAACAACAGAAGCAGAAAATTCTGTAGCTTCACCAAAAGTTACAACTTTCCGTCAACCATCCGAAAACACCCTGAGGCCTTTAAGACCTCAACCAAAAGCACAAACATATCCCATAACCTTATTCAAACTTATACCAATCTTCAAAACACCTCAAACAACATCTAATCAACCAAAACACATTAGATTCAAGCCTAAGTTTCCAAATTTTCTAAATTATGCTTTTGATCAAAAAAATAATCAAACCACGTCCGAATGACCTGAAATTTTGCACACACATCCCAAATGACCCCAACGGAATTACTGCAACTCTCGGAATTCCATTCCAACCCCTATATCAAAATCTCACCTATCAAGCGTAAAATGCCAAAATCCAATTTCGCCAATTCAAGCATAAATCTACTCCGGACCTCCAAAACACATTCCAATCATGCTACTAAGTTCCAAATCACCTCCCGAAGCTATCCAAACCATCGGAACTCACATCCTAGCCCTCTAACACATAAGTCAACATCCGGTTGACTTTTCTAACTTAAGCTTCTTTAAAAGAGACTAAGTGCCTCAAACCTTACCAAATCCTTTCCGAACCTGAGCCAACCAAACCAATTACATATAGAACCGATAGACAAAGCAATAAGAAGTAGAAATGGAGGAAACGAAGCAGTAACTCATGAGACGACTGGCCGGGTCGTTACATTGTCTATGTTATCTTGTAATTCCTTCATTTGTTTTTGGTTGCCAGCGTCCTGCATTTGTGAGACAACTTGCAATAAGTTTTGTTGTAGCTCTATTGTGTCATTCAACATATTTCCATCTGCTGGCATCTGCTCCTGCACATCTTTCTTCTCCAAGCCAATATTCAAACCTTGCATTGAGGTAGTTTTAATACCATCAGAAGTTCCAACCCCGGTGTTATTCCAAACTTCTTCACTCTCCTTCTCTCTAGATCCATAATTTGTTGCTTCCATGGGCTGCATTTGGTCTCTCTAAAGATCCTCTTTTCTTATGTCAAGCTGCATTTCAACTGAGGTAGTACCCTCTGCCAAATTTAGCAGACTTTTACTTCTTCCTACAACTCATTTTCCCTCAACCAGTTCAAAGATATGATTTTTCACCCTAGTATGCCCATCGTTATTAGTATTTACACCTTGACGGTGCTGATTATCTGAAGCTAGTAAATGATTCTCCGCTCGTAACCATATCCCAAACTAGTCACTTTTGAGATTGCTTGATCTTATATCCTTCTCTCTTTGTACACAAGTTCTATCATTGTGTCCTAACATACCACAATAGTAGCAAACATGAGGAAGGTTTCGTATCTTATTTCAACCCAGTTTGTTTCCAAGCCTAACTTGATCAATTTTTCCCAAGGTAGTGGCATGTTAATGTTCATCTTGACTTTAATCCTCATATATCGCCCCTCTTTGCTTCCATTTTCAGGGATTACAATATCAACGGTACCTCCCAAAGCATGCCCTATTTTGCGCACAACATCCTTTGACATCCAATGTAATGGGATATTCCAAACTTGAACCCACATATTACAGATATTAAACACACGAGAATCACTCTTCAAACCTAGTTCCCAAGGATGGACATTAAGAAGGTATTTATCATACAACCATGGTGTAGCAAACCATACTTTATCCTTACTTTTCTTATCTTTAAAAATAAATTGAAAAAAGTTTCATCCAATTTCCTTTATCTGCAGTCTTACTAGGTGCCCCCAAACCAATGACATTGTGTTTTTGACTCCTTAAAAATTCACCTTTTTATCATAAATCATCTTGCCAAAAAGGCTTACCTCACAATCCTTCATACTTGACTGAATATCTGGATATTCAATTGCCACATCATCCTTTTCTTCCTCAGTAAGAATAAATTTATGTAGGCGTTCAGTAATTTCATTAGCCATCTTTCCAATTGAAGGATACCCGCTCCTAGTGGAGTTGATTTAGCAGTATATTTAACCTGTTTGCACCAAAATAGAGAGTTCTTCTAGAGATCAAATTGATTTAGGGTTTAGCAGGTAATAGGAAATTTGCACAAATTGATGCCCATAGAGGATAAAATCGGTAATAATTAGGTTTCCTATTGACAAAGTTTTTTAGAGAGTGGGGTTTGAAAGGTGGAGATTAAGTGGTTAGCAGCAAGGATTGAGACCTCACAAGGAGGAAATAGCTCTCATGTTAGAGAGAGAAAGCCCTCAGTTAAGACGAGGGAACAAAAGCACAACGAGTTTGTGATATTGAAGTAAGGAGAAATTTATTATAAATTTGATTTATATTGTCCCTGATGGGACAAGCCAATGGTTAAGAAGAAACAACATGAACCGTAATATTCTGAGTTGAAATTCAATCGTCTCTTGCTAGTTGTTGTCTAATTGAGTTCTACATTCCTGTACTGATTATGTAAGAATAACAATAATAATTACCACATGTTAAATTATTAAGGAGATATTATTTAATATGCATAATAATTTATCATAGTTAAAAAAAAATTCTCTACCTTCACAAAATAAGGCTAAAGTTGTATATACATTACCCTCCCCAAACCCTACTTGTTAAGTAAACTAAATTTATTTAGAAGCACATGTCATACGTATATTGGTATGATGAAAATACTTCTTTTACTTACTGCCACTCGTGTCTAATTTCCGATTCAATTATTCCTTTTTACCATAAGAGTAGATAAGTATTCTTTCCTAAAAGCTCCTTATGAAGAACCGTACACCTTTTAGTATACGCATGATCTGCTGAATACCTCACATTTACTCATCATAAACAAGATGCAAAATCGAGTTCTTCTAACTTAACACTTCCACAGCTATATCTCTTATCGATCATCTTTCTAAATATAGGCAACGTCTTATTACGAATAAAATAGAAGTTCAGAATTTGAATTCTTATAACTAAGCTCTACCACACGATCTAGAGTAAGAAGAAAGAGTGACAGTCCTAAATGCCATGTAACCTCCTGCTTATAAGTGTGGTGCACAACACACCTATAAACAAGACCCTATTAGACACGGTTTGTAGACTCCCAAGGACAAAACTGCTCTGATACCACTTTTGTCACTCCCTGAACCTGGGAGCGAGACCGGCATCCGGTGCCTCACCTATACTTGCATACCAACTTGCGACTAAGGGACTCTGGACATATGATATCATACTTTGGCCATGGGCCACATTGCAAGACAACTGCGAATGCTGACTAAAAACTAATATAAAGCTAGGCCAACAAGGGCGTCATAATTATTGTAGCTGACAACCCAACCAAATATACATACAAGGCCTACAAGTCCAACATATTGCACTAATTGACAAGATATATCTACAAGTCTCTACCGATGGATATACTATGACCATAACAACTCCCCGACCTACTTATATCATATATACATATACACAAGATGTATATAAAACTCTAGACCTGGAAACTCCGAAAGGCATAGAGCTTACCGATCAAGCTGAACTCGGGCAACACTTAATGAGGAGGTCTACCCGTCTGTCTGTCCGAATCTGCACGTATGAAATGCAGCGCCCACAAAAAAGGAATGTCAGTACGAAATAATGTACCGAGTACGTAAGGAAATATACTAAATGTTAAAACTGAACTGATAATATAATAACTAAAAGTAACTGGGAGTCAAAATAAATCTAAAGATATGATCACCTGCTGATACTGACTCAACTCTCTCAATATAGCAAGTAAAATAGTTGTCCGGCCTTATAAGGCTCAGTATATATATATATATATAAAGCATGCTCATAGGCGCTCGTCCATACTAGGCTCTGTATCTCGACTAACTGGGATCACTTATAGGCATTCGACCACAGTAGGTTCGGTATATATCTTACCATCTGATCAGAGATTGCCTAATAGAGGCCTGCCCATCGATTATAGCTCAATGGTAATGAAAATATTGTAATATTGTATATATAAACTCTCTGCTCTCTTGACTGAAAAGAGAAATACTCAAATGAATATGAAGTCCCGATAAAGAGAATAATGTAACTTGCGAGACTAGCAAAATATACGTAAATTCCAGGATATGAATTATTCTTTATGCCTCATTATCAAACTTGTGTAATGATGAGATCATGCCAAAATGAAGGAAGAGTTTCGCCTTAACATTCCTGAGCCAATTCTCTTGACAAACCTTCCAACACACGTCAATTGCGACAACACGCAACGACAGATCGAAGTAGGGGAAATCCAAATGATGTTCATCAGAAAGATTGTACCATGCTCTCTTAGAATTGCAAATTCCATTGCTATTACGCTGTGTAATTTTGTATGAAATGTTTTTGCTCAAACTCCGCTACTTTGCTAAATCCTAATTCACGTTCCTTTAGAGTTAGAAGTCTTATATTGAATAAGGAGATTCTTGAAAAATTTGAAATTTTTTATCTCCACCCGTGAGCTTAAGATCTCCACCCGTGAGTCTATGAATCAAGATTGAAATGGGTAAAAGAATTATCTATTTTTTAAGATCAAACATGTCCATTATATCGCAGTATATCATTTAGATTACCTCTAATATTTAAACCCGAGAGTTCTCAAATCTTGCCACATTAACAAATGACCTTATGAGTCATTTAATGCATTACAAATGGCTGCCACGTTTTTTGATTTAGTCTTTATCCAAAGACTTCAATTAATCTACCATCAATTATTAGTTAACTAGGTAATATCCCATTACCCAAAAATTAACTAATTACCCACATAATTAAGAATTATTTTTACCTACTTAAAATACTACTCACTTTTCACAAATCTTATACACCTTACTATCATGGTCATGTGGTACCTTATATGACACTAGTCCATAAATATCGAGTATTTTAGCTCGGCCGTATTTTATCCCAACATGTCAAACTTGGACGAAAATTCATTTTCTTTTACTTTTTTCCCCTCTCACCTTCACGAATTTACTTATCACTTGCTTGAAATAGCATAATACCTATAATCTCAAAATAATCTTATTCCCGAGCTTACGTCTATTAACTTATGAGGAAACTTTAACGTACAAAAATGCGAGATGCAACATCTCATTTTTAGAGCTTTCATCAATTGATTTATGGCATACTTTCATGCACGTAAATATGGGGTGTAACATCATTCCCCCCTTTGGAACATTTGTCCTCGAATATCGACTGATGCACTTATCATTCTCATAACCCATAGCTCTTCTGAATACTTTAGTACTCTATTTGCCATCTAGGCAATATTTCTGTGAATGAATCCCAAAGGCCAAGGCATTCCCCCCGTTAGGCATCTTCCTCACACCGTGACTTGTAGTCGGAATCCTTCCAATTTCTTATTGGTGCCATTTTCTATCATGCAGCCTGTTAACCTTGTATGTATGCATATGTGGCTCTTCTCTTCTCTTTCCTCCAGCTTTTAGCCAATCTCTAGGCTTCACTTTGAGAATATATACAAAATTATGTCAAGTTGTCCCTCTGGGTATCATTAGCTTTAAGACATACTATATCATAATGCTTACATCGACTTTACATTGGGGAGGTCTGCTACCAAATTCCAGCTCACTCTTGTTGCTTATCCCATTTGTATAAATCTAAGTCCTTTAATTCTTCTTCATTTCTGTTCATCTTAAGAATGACGACCTAATGTCAACTTATACTTTGTGACTTTTGTCCATCCATTATGATTTGCCTCAATATTATCTACAACATATCACGGATAATTTGAAACTTCTTACTTAAAACCTTGTCACTAGGGCTTACGTTACATCGAGGAATATTTGAAGTGATTTCCGTAATCATATTTCATAGTATCTCGATATGATTCACTTTATGGGGGTATTCTAATCTCGTTTTTCTTGCGAAATATCTTCTCCTCCTCCTTTGTTTCTTCAAATCATTATTCAATCAAAGGCCGAAACGTCATCTTCTATCTGTCACAATTACACCCTCATTTCATTACCAGGTTAGCATTCCATTTCTTCTAAATGCTACTAGTCTTAGACTCCTTTGACTTCAACCAGGCTATACTAAGCCTTCTATAACTTAAAGAACCCATCGACTCTCTTGTTTTTATGAGCTTCATCCCGAGAACTTATCCATTCTTGTCACCTTCTTATTCGTGTCATAAAACCTTGTCGCTTTACTATACTTTAGCTTGCGACCTCTACGTATCTATTTATACTATTCACAACCTTCCTTCATCTTGTTTGCACCCTTGATTTCCTTATGTTATTCTAGAACATCAAGCGAGACATCACATCGTCTCTAACTCTTCTTTACTCTCTTGGCTAGATCTCTCGGTATCTCGAAACCATAGGCTGGAAGGTATTCCACTGATGACGTTGCAATCATCCCTGGATACTGAATCTCCGCGCTTCTAGTCTTTTATCTGCAATATGGACTATGCACAACATTCTGTTTTTGAGTATCTCATATGATGTTCACCTTTACCTTTCTTACCTTAAAATCTTGTATCATATCTTCTATCTTTTTTATGACCTCCCTTCCATATAGGTATAATTCACTTTCACAACTTGAAGCTCTATTATGATACTTGCACCTCTGGGGCATACACGATTCGGTGGGAGCTTCATACTGACTTCTTATGAGGTTGGTACTTTTTTGAACTGACTTTATCGTAGAGCCATTATAGAATATAGTTGTTGTATTATCTCTCTTGTACCTTTGATATTAAGGGTAATTCTGCAATATTCTCAATCACGATTTCTATAATTTTTTGGGTCCAATAATCAGACTCCTGATTTACTTTGTTAATGTAACTCTTTAGTTTCCTCTTCTCTCTGATCAACCTTTATGTAGGCTTAAGCTTTCTTCCGATCTGCAGCTCATGGCCTTAGTTATTGCTTTAGCCCTTCATGGACGCTATGGAATATCCAGGATATAATCTTCTAACAACTCAATCCATTGTCTATGACCTAGACTCAATTCTTTCTTTCAACTTATACCGGAGTCTTCTACGACTATATGATTGGCAACATATATGTTGCATGGCTTATCCGAACTTTTAAGTACGTTCGTAACGTAGCTAACTCGTGATCATTGATTGAATCATTCCTTTTATTCCTTTTTAGCTTTCTTTAACGTAAGCTATTACTTTTCTTGGTCTTTCTACCCCCTTGTTGCGTGCATACTTAGCTTACCTTAGTTCCCACGCAGGCCGGAGTTTTTGTGCAATTATATGATCTCGAATATTACTTTTAATTTTACTTCCCGTTCATTGGCCACGGTAGGTGTCACTTTCCTTTGGAGTGCTTACAATGTTGTTGTGAGACTGTTTTAACATGACCATTTCCTCTTTAGGTTATTGTGCTTAGGTTGAAGCCTTCTTCCTTTTTTCCTCAGCTCATCTTTCAGTGTAGTACTTAGGGAGGACCCTTGACTCTTGTAAAATTATGAGCTTATTACGGACCCTTTAGATGTCCTTCCTTGCCTATAACCATCCGTAGTTGCTTACCTCCATGTCCTTGTACTAGTAGGGTTCCTTCTGAACTGATATTTTGACTGTCTTCCCAGTGACACTTTCTTTTATCTCCATAACAGTCAAACTGTACCTTTAACTACCCCGACTCCTTTTTAAATATATCTCAAGTATTATAATGACATTACTACGAGGATGTTCTCCATGTTGGGGTTTACTACAGTTATCTTGCATGATCCGCTGATTTATCTGTAACTTCTTGTCTAGTCATGACTAGGCTCTTCCTAAATCAACTACTAACTACTCGTCGACCCATTTTCATATCCATATTCCGCGTAATATTTCTTGGGTTATTTCCTTGTCTTAACTTACCTCACGTACTATTGTCTTATCTATCAATAACATCCCCGGGCAGGAACCCTTACTTCCTCTTTTTTTTGACGTCGTGCTTACATAATGTTCTGGAATCATAGCATATCTGTAATATTTGGATAGGTGCAATCTCATCCCTTTCTCATTTTTATTGAATTCTTCCTTTATCATTTCATATTCCCCCCATTTGGGGAGTACTAAGACTTGGATCTATGACGACCTACCTATAGATGTTTTTCATCTTCATCTTTGGCATCCTTTCACATTATCAATGACCCTTACTCGCCTTGCGGTAATCCTTCTGTATCAAGGAAAACAAAATTCCCCACTCGCGATGGTGACACTTAGGGGTGGGCATAAAATCCGAAAAACCAAATTCTGAATCGAACCGAATTAATTTGGTATTTCAGTTTCGGTTTTTTTTTTGTATAAACAATTTGGTATTTCGGTAATTCGGTTCGGTATACGGTATTGGGTTTTCGATAATTTGATATTTCAATATACCGAAATACCGAAATTCCAATAACCTTAAGTGATTCGAAATTTAATGTGGCAATCTCAACATCCCATTCCAACAAAATGAAAAGGAACCTTCTAACCAGAGATTTTTTTGTCTGATATGTGCAAAGTTTTGTCATGGCAATATCAATGGTCACAAGACCCATAAGTTTATGATTGACAAGCAATTCAACTTCCGCCTGTAAATTATTTGAGTTGGAATTTGGTGTGGTTTCTCTTTTCTCCACCTTTTAGCTAAAGGGTGGAGTTCTAGTGCATGCTGATGAGTAAGTTTTTTATTGAACTTGCAGTGAATACTCCCCTGGTGTAGGACATGATGCTTTCATTACCTTCTTTAGGGAACCAGTGCAGGGAAGCATGTCCCAAGAGCTATATTTGTCGATCTCGAACCCACTGTTATTGATGAGGTGAGAACTGGGACTTATCGCCAGCTTTTCCATCCTGAGCAGCTCATTTCAAGAAAGGAAGATGTTGCAAATAATTTTTCCAGAGGGCATTATACAGGTAATTATTCTGGACAACCCATTCTAACAAAATGAAAAGGAACCTTAAGTGATTTGAAATTTAATGACTACTATTTGTAATTTTGAAATGTTCCAACAATGGTTAAGAATTATCCTCTATTATGTTCGGGAGCTCTAGACAGTGAAGATTTGGTTTAAACTTAAACCACACCGAAACTGTACCGAACCAAAATAAGAAATACTGAATTGTACCGAAATATTTTGGTACGGTATTTGGTATACACAATTGATAAACCGAATATCGAAATACCGAACCGAAATTTTTAAATACCAAACTGAAATACCGAATGTCCACCCCTAGTGACACTTAGTGTAACTGGCACATACAGTTCCTTAAGCTTAACTTTGCTCATATTGCTTGTTTTATAGCGGCGTCTTCCTGAATGACATTTAAAGGTTATTCTTCTGTCGTCCTATCTATTATCGCTGGAACGCAATTTAAAATTTTCAAGATGTCGAGCATTATTAAATCACTCAGTCCCTAATTGATGTTTACTTTAACTTGTTCACTGGCCCATATTTATTTCTACTATACTGAGGTCTAACTTTTCCTTCAGGTAGTCACGTTGGAGTCACGAATTTATTTCTCAAAATGAGGATACGACTTCGTGGCCTATACTCTTTTATTATCTCTAAGCATGTCACCTCTCGTATTTTCCTTCACTTGACTATAGACTCTGTAATACTAGTATTTTTTTATCTACATTTGTCATCCATGCATCATGTCTTACTCATAATGCTTCATTATCTCTCTTTGTACTTTCCTGCTAATATTTCTATCTATCACTTTATTCTGAAAATTCAAACAAAATATTCTTTTGCTTTTAGCTCCCTTGTTCCATCCATTGGCTCTTCGAATTTCCAAACATTTTTTCTCTACTAGGGACAGAAGACACACTAAGTTAATATTTACCCCTCCCAGTATTCTAGTGCACGTCTTTGTAGTACTCATATCTAGTTGTACTATTTTAGAGTGCACAATCTGGTATCTCACAAGGAGGTCCATTAGCACCTTTCTAATATCCTTCGAAAATGTCAACTATCACAAACCATCCATTCATCATTTTTGGTTACTCTAACCCCAGCCGGATCCTGCTATCATGTCCTTCTCTTAAACCATATCTGTGAGCCCCCATAGGGCATGACTAAGATAGGTGTGGCCGATCGTACGTACATCTATTACTGTTGAAGGTAATTCAAAAGGCTTATATCTCCCTTCCTGAAGGTTAAATAATGATAATACTTATTAACTGGGTACCTCGTACTCCTTTTCACCTTGCTTCTTTTACTTGCTGACACTCGTGTCAAATTTTTTATTTCGTTATTCCTTTGTACCGTAAGAGTGGATAAGTATTCTTTCCTAAAAGCTCCTTATCAAGAACCGTACACCTTTTAGTATACGCATGATTTGCTGAAGACCTCACATTTACTCATCATAAACAAGATGCAAATTTGAGTTCTTATAACTCAACACTTCCACAGCTATATCTCTTATCGATCGTCTTTCTGAATATAGGCAGCCTCTTATTACGAATAAAAAAGAAGTTCGGAAATTGAATTCTTATAACTAAGTTCTACCACACGATCTAGAGTAAGAAGAAAGAGTGACAGTCTTAAATGCCCTGTAGCCTCCTACTTATAAGTGTGGTGCACAACACACCCATAAACAAGACTCTACTAGACACGACTTGTAGACTTTCTAGGACAGAACTTCTCTGATACCACTATTGTCACGCCCCGAACCTGGGGGCGAGACAGGCATCAGGCACCTCACCTATCCTTGTATACCAACTTGCGACTAAGGGACTCGGGACATATGATATCATATTTTGGCCATGGGCCACATTGCAAGACAACTGTGAATGCTGACTAAATATCAATATAAAGTTGGGCCAACAAGGCCGTCATAATTATTGTAGCTGTCAACCCAACCAAATATACATACAAGGCCTACAAGCCCAACATACTGCACTAATTGACAGGATATGTCTACAAGCCTCTACTGATTGATATACTGTGGCCGAAATAGCTCCCCAACCTACTTATATCATATATATACATATATACACAAGATGTACATAAAACTCTAGACATGGCAACTCTGAAAGACATGGAGCTTACCGATCAAGTTGAACTCTAGCAACACTTAATGAGGAGGTATACCCGTTTGTCTATCTGAACCTGCACGCATGAATGCAGTGCCCCCAAAAAAGGTACATCAGTACGAAATAATGTACTGATTATGTAAGGCAATATACTGAAAGTTAAAATTGAACCGATAATATAATAATTGAAAGTAAGTGGGAGTCAAACAAAATCTGAAGATATGATATATATATATATATATATATATATATATATATATATATATATATATATATATATATATATATATATATATATATATATATATATATATATATATATATATATATATATATATATATATATATATATATATATATATATATATATATATATATATATATATATATATATATATATATATATATATATATATATATATATATATATATATATATATATATATATATATATATTGGGCTCGCTCATAGGCGCTTGGCCGCAGTAGGTTCGGTATATATCTTACTATCTGATCAGAGGTTGCCCAATAGGGGGCTGCCCATCGATTATAGCTTGATGGTAATAAAAATATTGTAATACTATATATATAGACTCTTTGCTCTCTTGACTGGAAAAGAAAATACTCAAATGAATATGAAGTCCTGATAAAGAAAATATTGTAACTTGCGAGACTAGCAAAATATACGTAAATTCCGGGATATGAATTTTTGTTTATGACTCTTTATCAAACTTGTGTAATGATGAGATCATGCATCAAACTTGTGTAATGATGAGATCATGCATCAAACTTGTGTAAAGATGAGATCATGCTAAAATGAAGGAAGAGCTTAGCCTTAGCATACTTGATCCAATTCTCTTGACAATTCTTCCAACATACGTCAATTGCGACAACACGCAACGGCGGATCGAACTAAGGGAAAATCTGAATGATGTTCGTCAGAAAGATTGTATTGTGCTCTCTTACAATTGCAAATTCCATTGCTATTACGCAGTGTAACTTTGTATGAAACTTTTTTGCTCAAATCCACTACTTTGTTAAATCCTAATTCACGTTCCTTTGTGAATTAGAAGTCTTATATTGAATAAGGAGATTCTTGAAAATTTTGAATTTTTTTATCTCCACCCATGAGTCTATGAATCAAGATTGAGATGGGTAGAAGAGTTATCCATTTTTTAATATCAAACATGTCCATTATATCATATTATATCATTTAGATTACCTCTAATATTTAAACCCATTCCTTCTCAAATCTTGCCACATTACCAAATGACCTTATGAGTTATTTAATGCTTACGTCGATTAACTTACGACGAAACTTTAATGTATAATAATGAGGGATCAACATCTCATTTTCGAGCTTTCATCAATTGATTTATGGCATACTTTCATGCATGTAAATATGGGGAGTAAGATCATTCCCCCCTTTGGAACATTCGTCCTCGAATGTTGACTGATGCACTTATCATTCTCATAACCCATAGCTCTTGTGAATGCTTTAGTAATCTTCTTGCTATCTAGGCAACTGTTCTGTGAATGAATCTCAAATGCCAAGGCATTCCCCCCTTTAGGCCTCTTTCTCAGACCGCGACTTGTAGTCAGAATCCTTCCAATTTTGTAACTGTTGCTACCTTCTATCATGCAGCCTGTTAACCTTGTATGTACGCCTATGCGACTCTTCTCTTCTCTTTCCTCCAGCTTTTAGCCAATCTCTAGGCTTCACTTTGAGAACATATACAAAATTATGTCAAGCTGTACCATTGGGTATCATTAGCTTTAAGCCATACTTATCATAATTCTTACACAGACTTATCATTGCGGAGGTCTGCTACCAAATTCCAGCTTACTCTTGTTGCTTATCCCATATGTATAAATCTAAATTCTTTAATTCTTTCTCGTTACTGTTCATCTTAATAATAACAGCCTAATGTCAGCTTATACTTTGTGACTTTTGTCTATCCATTATGATTTGCCTCAATATTGATCTACAACATATCATTGATAATTTGAAACTTCTTACGTAAAACCTTGCCTCTAGGGCTTATGTTGCATCGATGAATATTTGAAGTGATTTCCATAATCGTATTTCATAGTATCTCGATGTGATTCACCTTATGGGGGTATTCTAATCTCATGTCGCCTGTGAAACTCATCTCCTCCTCCTTTGTTTCTTCAAATTATTATTCAATCAAAGGCCAAATCGCCATCTTCTATCTGTCACAATTACACCCTCATTTCATTACCAGGTCAGCATTCCATTTCTTCTAAATGCTACTAGTCTTAGACTTCTTTGAGTTTATCCAGGCTATACTGAGCCTTCTATAACTTAGAGAACCCATCGGCTCTCTTGTTTTTATGGGCTTCGTCCCGAGAACTTATCCATTTTTGTCACCTTCTTACTCGCCCTTTCTCATCCTTAATCCTGTCATAAAACCTCGTCGCTTTTACTATACTTTAGCTTGCGACCTCTACGTATCTATTTATACTATTCACAACCTTCCTTCAACTTGCTTGCACCCTTGATTTCCTTATGTTATTCTAGAATATTAAGCGAGACACCACATTGTCTCTAACTCTTCTTTACTCTCTTGGATAGATCTCTCAGTACCTAGAAACCATAGGCTGGAAGGTATGCCACTGACGACGCTGCTATTATTCCTAGATACTGAATCCCCGCACTTCTATCCTTTTATCCGCAGTATGGACTATTCACAACTTTCTGCTTTTGAGTATCTCATATGTTGTTCACATTTACCTTTCTTACCTTAAAATCTTGTATCATACCTTCTATCTCTTTCATGACCTCCCTTCCTTATAGGAATAATTCACTTTCACAACTTGAAGATCTATTATGATACTTGCACCTCTTGGGTATACACGATTCGGTGGGAGCTTCATATTGACTTCTTATGATGTTGGTACTTCTTCGAACTAACTTACTCGTAGAGCCGTTATAGAATATAGTTGTTGTACTATCTCTCTTGTACCTTTGATATTAAGAGTAATTTTACAATATTCTCAATCACGATTTCTATAATTTTCTGTGTCCAATAATCAGACTCCTGATTTACTTTGTTAATGTAACTCTTTAGTTTCCTATTCCCTCTGATCAATCTTTATGTAGGCTTAAGCTATCTTCCAATATGCGGGTCATGGCCTTAGTTATTGCTTTAGCCCTTCATGGACGCTATGGAATATCCAGGATACAATCTTCTAACAACTCAATCCTTTGTCTATGACCTGGACTAAATTCTTTCTTTCAACTTATACCGGAGTCTTCTACGACTGTATGATTGGCAACATATATGCCGCATGGCTTATCCGAACTCTTAAGCACGTTCATGACGTAGCTAATTTGGGATCATTGATCGAATAATTTCTTTCATTCCTTTTTAGCTTTCTTTAACGTAAGATATTACTTTTCCTGGTCTTTCCGCCCCTTGTTACGTGCATACTTAGCTTACCTTAGTTCCCACGTAGGCCGAAGTTTTTGTGCAACTTATATGATCTCGAATATTACTTTTAATTTTACTTCCCGTTCATTGGCCATGGTAGGTGCCACTTTCCTTTGGAGTGCTTACAATGTTTTTGTAAGACTGTTGTTACACGACATTTCCTCTTTAGGTTATTGTTCTTAGGTTGAAGCCTTCTTCCTTATTTCCTCAGCTAGTCTTTTATTGTAGTATTTAGGGAGGACCCTTGACTCTTGTAAAATTGTGAGCTTATTACGGACCCTTTTGATGTCCTTCCTTGCCTATAACCATTCGTAGTTTCTTACCTCCATGTCCTTGTGCTTGTAGGGTTGCTTCTGAACTGATATTTTGACCGTCTTCCCAGTGGCACTTTCTTTTATCTCTGTAACAGTCATGCAGTACCTTTAACTATCCCGACTCCTATTTAAATATATCTCAAGTATTATAATGACATTACTACGAGGCTGAATTCTCCATGTTGGGGTTTACTACATTTATCTTGCATGATCCGCTAATTTATTTGTAACTTCTTCCTGAATCAACTACTAACTACTCGTCGACCTATTCTCATATCCATATTTCGCATAATCTTTCTTGGGTTATTTCCTTATCTTAACTTATCTCACGTACTGTCGCCTTATCTATCAATAACATCCTGGGCAGGAACCCTTACTTCCTCTTTTTTTTGTTTTGTTATTTTTGACGTCGTGCTTACATAATGTTCTGGAATCATAGCATATCTACAATATTTCGATCGGTGCAATCTCATCCCTTTCTCATTTTATTGCATTCTTCTTTTATCATTCCATATTCCCCCCTTTTGGGGAGTACTAAGACTTGGAGCTATGACGACCTGCCTATAGATGTTTTTCATCTTCATCTTTGACGTCCTTTCACATTATCAATGATCCTTACTCGCCTTGCGGTAATCCTTCTATACCAAGGATAACAAAATTCCTCACTCGTGATGGTGACACTTAGTGTAACTGGCACATACAGTCCCTTAAGCTTAACTTTGCTCATATTGCTTGCTTTACATAGGTGTCTTCCTGAATGATCTTTAAAGGTTATTCTTCTATCGTCCTTTGTATTATCATTGGAACGCAATCTGAAATTCTCATGATGTCGGTCATTATTAAATTACTCAGTCCCTAATTCATGTTTAGTTTATCTTGTTCACTAGCCCATACTGATTTCTATTATTCTAAGGTCTAAATTTTCCTTCTGGCAGTCACGTTGGAGTCACGAACTTGTTTATCAAAATGAGGATATGACTTTGTGGCCTACTCTTTTATTGTCTCTAAGCCTGTCACCTCTCGGATTTTCCTTCTCTTGACTATAGACTCTGTAATACTATCAATTTTTGATCTACCATTGTCATCCATGCATCACGTCTTACTCATAATGCTTCTTTATCTCTCTTTGTACTTTCCAGCAAATATTTCTATCTATCACTTTATTCTGAAAGTTTGAACAAAACATTTTTTTGCTTTTAGCTCCCCTTGCTCCATACATTGACTCTTCGAATTTCCAAACATTCTTTCTCTACTAGGGACGGGAGTCACACTAAGGTAATATTTACCCCTTCCAGGATTCTTGTGCACGTCTTTGTAGTAATCTTATCTAGCTGTACTATTTTAGAGAGCACCATCTAGGTATCTCATAAGGAGGTCCATTAGCACCATTGTAATATCCTTCGAAAATGTCAACTAACGCAAACCATCCATTCATTATTTTGGGTTATTCTAACTCCAGCCGGATCTTGTTATCCCTCCTTTCTCTTAAACCATATCCTTTAGCCCCCATAGGGCATGACTGAGATAAGTGTGGTCGATCGTACATACATCTATTACTATTTAAGGTAATTCAAAATGCTTATATCTCCCTTCCTGAATGGTAAATAATGATAATCTTTATTAACTGGGTACCTCGTACTCTTTTTCACCTTGCTTCTTTTACTTGCTGCCACTCGTGTCTAATTTTCGATTCCATTATTCCTTTGTACCATAAGAGTGGATAAGTATTCTTTCCTAAAAGCTCCTTATCAAGAACCGTACACCTCTTAGTATACGCATGATCCGCTGAATACCTCACATTTACTCATCATAAACAAGATGCAAAATCAAGTTCTTCTAACTCAACACTTTCACAACTATATCTCTTATCGATCGTCTTTCTGAATATAGGCAGCGTCTTATTATGAATAAAATAGAAGTTCAGAATTTGAATTCTTATAAGTGAGCTCTACCACACGATCTAGAGTAAGAAGAAAGAGTGACAGTCCTAAATGTCCTGTAGCCTCCTGCTTATAAGTGTGGTGCACAACACACTCATAAACAAGACTCTACTAGACACGGGTTGTAGACTCTCAAGTACAGAACTACTCTGATACCACTTTTGTCACGCTTTGAACCTGCAGGCAAGACCGGCACCCGGTACCTCTCCTATCCTTGCATACCAACTTGCGACTAAGGGACTCTGGATATATAATGTCATACTTTGGCCATGGGACACATTGTAAGACTACTACGAATGCTGACTAAATATCAATATAAAGCTGGGCCAATAAGGCCGTCATAATTATTGCAGCTGACAACCCAACTATATATATATATATATATATATACAAGGCCTACAAGCCTAACATACTGCACTAATTGACAGGATATGTGTACAAGCCTCTATTGATGGATATACTATGACCGAAACAACTCCCCGACCTACTTATATCATATATACATATATACACAAGATGTACATAAAACTCTAGACCTGGCAACTCCGAAAGACATGGAGCTTACCGATCAAGCTGAACTCGGGCAACACTTAATAAGGAGGTCTACCCGTCTGTCTGTCTAAACCTGCACGCATGAAGTGCAGCGCCCCATAAAAGAAACGTCAGTATGAAATAATGTACCGAGTATGTAAGGCAATATACTGAAAGTTGAAATTGAACTGATAATATAATAACTGAAAGTAACTGGGAGTCAAAGAAAATCTGAAGATATGCTCACATGCTGATACTAACTCAACTCTCTTAATATAGTAAGTAAAATAGATGTCCGGCCTTATAGGGCTCGGTATATATATATATATATATATATATATATATATATATATATCTGCTCTGCCGTAGTAGGCTCGCTCATAGGTGCTCGGCCATACTAGGCTCTTATCTCGACCAACTAAGCTCGCTCATAGGTGCTCGGCCACAGTTGGTTCGGTATATATCTTACCATCAAATCAGAGGTTGTCCAATAGGGGCCTGCCCATCGATTATAGTTTGATGGTAATGAAAATATTATAATACTGTATATATAGACTCTCTGCTCTCTTGACTAGAAAAAGGAAATATTCAAATGAATATGAAGTCCCGATAAAGAGAATATTGTCACTTGCAAGACTAGCAAAATATATGTAAATTCCGGGATATGAATTTTTCTTTATGCGTTGTTATCAAACTTGTGTAATGATGAGATTATGCCAAAATGAAGGAAGAGCTTAGCCTTAACATACTTGAACCAATTCTCTTGACAATCCTTCCGACACACATCAATTGTGATAACATGCAACGGCGGATCGAAGTAGGGGAAAATCCGAATGATGTTCGATAGAAAGATTGTACCGTGCTCTCTTAGAATTGCGAATTCCATTGCTATTATGCAGTGTAACTTTGTATGAAACTTTTTTGCTCAAAATCCGCTACTTTGCTAAATCCTAATTCACGTTCCTTTGTGAATTAGAAGTCTTATATTGAATAAAGAGATTCTTGAAAAATTTGAAATTTTTTATCTCTACCTGTGAGCTTAAGATCTCCACCCGTGAGTCTATGAATCAAGATTGAAATGAGTAAAAGAGTTATCCATTTTTTAAGGTCAAACATGTCCATTATATCATAGTATATTATTTAGATTACCTCTAATATTTAAACCCAAGAGTTCTCAAATCTTGGCACATTACCAAATGACCTTATAAGTCATTAAATGCATTACAAAGGACTGCCACGTTTTTTGATTTAGTCTTTGTCCTAAGACTTCAATTAATCCACCATCCATTATTACTTAACTAGGTAATGTCTCATTATCCAATAATTAATTAATTACTCACATAATTAAAAATTATTTTCACCTACTTAAAACACTATTCTCTTTTCACATATTTTATACACCTTATTATCATGGTCATGTGGTACCTTGTATGGCAGTAGTCCATAAATATCGAGTATTTTAGCTCGGCTGTATTTTATCCCAACATGTCAAACTTGGACGAAAATTCATTTTCTTTGACTTGCTTCCCCTCTCACCTTCAAGAATTTACTTATCACTTGCTTGAAATAGCATAATACCTATAATCTCAAAATAATCTCATTCCCGAACTTACGTAGATTAACTTACGACGAAACTTTAACGTACAGAAATACGAGATGCAACATCTCATTTCCCAACTTTCATCAATTAATTTATGGCATACTTTTACGCACGAAATATGGGGTGTAACATACTCTGTGCGGATAATTTTTACCCTACGGGCAGTATGATAAATATTGTCGGATATGTATAAAACAATTGCATGCGAAATGTACAAGTACGTACATATGTACTGCTTTGCTCATACATTGTACTCATAATGAGTTACATTAGTGTCCAAATTATAGCTAAAAGTTCCTTTATTAGAATAACAATGTTATGATGATTGTGCCCATTTGGGATTTCCATGTCTTGAAAACCTTAATGATTCATTTTGTTTCAGTGAGTGATTGCATCCACCAAATAATATCATGAGAATTTTATGAAGTTAAAGTGCTAAGAATAATCATAACTATGTCCATTGCTAATTTAAATTGCTAAGAATAATAATTCCGTGAGAAATTTATGAACTTATTTTTACAAGAATACGATTTTAATATAACTAGTTAATTTGAAACTCTTTTACGTTTTCCTAGGAGTTAAAATAGCAAAAATAAACTAAGATAATCCTAATACCAAGCTTGATTTCTATATATAGCACAAGTTCAATGTACTAAGTCTGTTTAAGTCCTATTGCTAGCTGCAACCGCAGAGTAAGAAGCTCTCACTTCTCTCTAAAATAACATACAATACCACCCAAATCTTCCCTAAACTCCTAGATGTCCTAATACATCAACCAAATCGCCACCCCTCCTAAACCATCGGACATAAATCTTCAATTAATGCTCATGGATACCGAATCACCCTCCTTCAAGGAGAAATTACTAGCCAACGAACTGGAAAAAAATATTTCTATATTTTCAACGCCACCTCATCAAATACCTATGGAAATTAATTCTACTTTTGACAATGAAGCTACCCAACAAAAACCACAATATGGTCATAATTACTCCACGCCCATAATTATGGAGGACAAACAAAGGATATATTTCCCATGGAGACACTCTGCCAAAATTAAATTGCAAGAGAAGAGAATTCCGCACGACGTTTTAAAGAAAAAATTAATGGAACTTTGGAAACCAACTGAATCTTTTCCATTAATCGATCTAGGTGAAGATTATTACATTGTACGTTTTAACAAGGAGGAAAACATGATAAACTCCATTCAAAAGGGTCTGTGATTCATATATGGACATTCTTTATCCATTCAATGTTGGGTTCCTAACTTTGTAGCATCTCAAGCGATGCAATCATTCACAGTAATCTTGATTCGGCTACCACAACTCCCCATAGAATTTTATGATGGGAAAAAAAAGAGTGCACCCATGCCAAAATTAATGAGACTACAGGAGAATTCAAATTTGGGACCCAAATACAAACCATTTGCAAGAAGATCAAGAAGAAGTATGGAAGACTGTCTCATTCAACAAGGGGAGAAAGAAGGACTCCACAAAAATACCTTCAAACTCCACGGATAACTCGCAGCTATCAGGTATTCCGCACGACGTTTTAAAGAAAAAAATTAATGGAAGGCAATATACTGAAAGTTGCGGACACTTAGGACACTCGATAAAACAGTGAACCCATGACAAAATTAATGAGACTACAGGAGAATTCAAATCTGGGACCCCAAATACAAATCATTTTCAAGAAGATCAAGAAGAAGTATGGAAGACTGTCTCATTCAACAAGGGGAGAAAGAAAGACTCCACAAAAATACCTTCAAACTCCATAAATAACTCGCAGCTATCAGGTATTAACGTCAATATCTTTGAGGCGAAATCAAGTAAGTTCCTGACTATTCAAAAATTTATATATAAAAACAAGCATACTTCTAAACCTTTAGTACCTCTCTATAACTCAGATCATAATGATCTTAACATTAAAATCAAAAATCACTTTCTACCTCTTGAAGAAATAGACATTGTTTTGGACAAAACCACTAACTGCCCTAATATTTTAATGACTAACAATAAAAAATCTACTAAAGAAATCTCGAGGGCCCCACTACCCATCTATAATTTACACCCTATCTCCCCATCATACGACCCCACCACCCATAACCACATATCCCCTCACGAGTAGATTAACAATACCCCCTAATTAACAGGATCCCCCCTAAAAAAGATTCTACTAATCCAACACACTTCAACTAAAACACGGCTAAGCAAAATATTTTCATTAATAACAATCTGCATGCACCGATTGACAAGGAACAGTTGGCATGTTATAAGACAACCAATGAACAAATGTCCAATTCAATTCCCCACGTATCAACAACCCAATCCCCTCCATTGCCAAACTCTAATAAATATACGTTATCCTAGTCTAATTACATGCAAAACCAAACTCCAATCATTGAAAACCTAGATAGCAATTAACTCTCTCCAAAAAGTGATCAACTATCAGATATAAATTTATCCACAACTAGAAAGAATGCCAAGAATTTCAATATCCGTGAGAAGGAGTTATCGACTAATACAACTACAAAGAATCAATCAAATACAAAATATGACAAACAATGCATTCCCACCATCACAGACTCTGAACCAACCAAGAATTCTCATTTAACCTCCATTGCCACAAAATCATCAACCACTATCGTGGGTGGAGATAGGGATAATTGGGCATTCAATCTCATTCAATATCATGCTGGATGGGAGGGAAATCATAATAGTTCTACAGAACACATACTACCTAGCTCAACTCATCTCGGAGAGTGTTCGTTTAGCAATGAATAACTATATCAACCAAGTGTGGATAAACAATGTCCTAACTCCAATTGCTCCAAACTTGACTGCCAACCTCACTCACACCATGAGGGGTGAATGGAATCTTCCTCCACACTTTGTACCAATCTAGAGTTCAACTCCAATGATGGATCTTCCCTTCTACACACCAGATATTGTAACAAACATTAATCCAATCTTTACTCCTTGGAGTGAATATGCAGACCATCCTCAAACCTTAAATACACACAACACACAGAACATGCACTTCCCACAACCTCCATCCAACCAAAATCAAAACCAAATGGAACACGTAATGGCAGTAGAGGTAAACCCCGTAAACTTAATTCCCCAATACCTAGTCGAGGATTCAAACCTCGACGAAATAAAAATCTTTCTATTCACGGAGATGCAAGAGCAAAAACAGATTCTCTACTGTCCAATGGCACTTTACAAGTGCACAATGGATATAAGGCCCCCGGCGGACCCATCAGTGGGGAACCATGCAATGATATTGGTTCCTTTCCATAGAAGGAATCCAACCCATACACGCAGGGTGAGGGAGAATGGTGTCACGACCCAAAAACTGACCCGATCGTGATGGCGCCTATTATGAAACTAGGCCAGCCGATACAACTCCCGAATAAACTAATTTCCAATAAAAGTTATTTGTATACCATTTATAAACCAATAATCTCATAATGTAAATTTAAAAAAATGCGGAATAATTACACAATCCTGACATCGGGGTGTCACTAGTCATGAGCATCTACCAAGGTCTAAATACAACAAAAACAGTCAAAAGTGTAATAAGTACAGTATTGAAAATGAGAGGAAGGAAGCAGTGTTGCGAACGTCGTGCAGCCACCATGCTAACTCTGATAACTCCGCCTCTAGGCAATCAACACCCACTACCATATTCCGAAATACCTGAATCTGCACACTAGGTGCAGGGAGTAATGTGAGCACTCCAACCCAGTAAGTAATAAGAGTAAATAAAGACTGAGCAGTAAGAAACGATGAATCCACATTATGATAAACTCAATAAGCACAACAAGCTTTCAAATCAGAATCCGAGTCAATCGTCTAATTTAAAATCCAATTTTTGGTAAAAATCATTTGAAAATGCTTTCCAACAGTTTCAGTAGGGGTTCAATACCATTTATAATAAAAGAGATGAAAACCATAATCGGCCCCTCGGGCAAAACATAGTTCGTACACAGCCCTACGACATAACAGAAATTCACAACTATTTCATAACTTAAAAACTTCAGTTTAAATAAAAGTTATTTAAAATATTTGTTCAATATTTTCAATAGAGGCTTGGTCTAAAGATGAGTGAAAGAAGTAATTAAATCAACATATTCAATAGAAACTCACTTTAAGGAGGAGTAAAAAAATAGTAAGTTCATAAACAGGCCCCTCAAGCAAAGCATCACTCATGTATATGTATATCTATAGCCCTTCGAGCAAGCCTCTCAGTCACTCGTGACTCAACTCTCACAAATCAGCGCTCACACTCAACACTCACTCAATAGGTAGCATATAGTAACCGCTACGAAGTTCAGCCAGATCCATATATTGTTACGCCGTGCAGCCCAATCCATAAATATAGTCGATTGCGCTCACTGGGGGTGTGCAGACTCCGGAGGGGCTCATACAGCCCAAGCGCTATATCGTTGCGGCGTGCAGACCGATCCAATATATATATATCGCTGCGGCGTGCAGCCCGATCCATATACATATCACTGCAGCGTGCAGCCCGATACATATACATATCACTGCAGCGTGCAGCCCGATACATACATATGTATATATGTATATATATATATATATATATATATATATATATATATATATATATATATATATATATATATGCGGCGTGCAGCCTGATCCATAGATATATAATCCTCACAACTAGGCCATCGGCCTCTCCCAGTCATTAACCTCACAATTAGACCCTCGATCTATCTTAGTCATCAACCTCACAATCAGACCCTCGGTCTATCTCAGTCATCAACCTCACGATCACTCGGACCATCAGTAAAACAGGGAACACAGCCCGAACAATTTTCACATTTTAAGAAGTAAAGTGATAAAAATAGATTTAAATAATAAACAGGTAAATTATGACTGAGGATATGCTTTCAAAACAAATAGAGTGGGGAAAGATAGTAAAAATGCCCCTAAGGGTCTCAACAGGTTGGCACAAGGCCCCAAACATTGCATACAACCCAAATATATTATCAATCTCTAAAATGTGGAATATCATAAGATTTCAATCAAATACGCGACTTAACAGTCATACGAAATGGACCAAGTCACAATCCCCAACGGTTCACGACACCACGCCCGTCATTTAGCATGTGCGTCACCTCAAGTTGCACCACGATGTGAAATCCGGGGTTTCAAACCCTCAAGATAGCAATCATTACTTACCTCGATCCAGTCCAAACTCTAGCCCGCGATGTCTTTGCCCTCACGAATCGACCTCCGGATGCTCCAAATCTAGCCACAATCAGTACATAACTATTAAAATATGCTAAGGGAACAAAGCCCACTCGAAAATATCCAATTTACATCAACAATCACGAAATTGCTCGAACCCGGCCCCTGGGCCCACGTCTCGGAATCCCATGAAATTAACATCAATGAAATCCTCATCCTCTCACGAGTCTATACATAGCAAGAACATCAAAATCGGACCTCAAATGCCTCTTCAAATTCCCAATTTACACTCTCCAAAGTCAAGCCCTAATTTCCCAATTTTTGGCTTTAATTTTCACATATTTTATGATTAAACAAGTACGAATCAACATAGGATTGAGTATTGAGTTCACAAATCTTACCTCCAAGTGTTATATCTTGAATCCCTCTTCAAATCCTCTCAAAAAGCTCCAAAATCGCCCAAAAATGGTGAAAGATAGCCTCAAAATCGCGGACAATGACTATTTAAAAATTCTGCCCAGGCATCAAAAACATTCTTCGCGAACGCGGTCAAAGCCTCGCGTTCATGAAGCACAATCTCGCTTTGACAATCCTTCTTCGCGATCGTGTCTTGCCACTCGCGAATGCGATGCTTCCACAGACTAAACCTTCACGATCGCATAAACTCTCTCGCGAACGCAATGAATAAACACCCTGAAGCTCAGCTGCCCAATTCCTCTTACGCGAACGCGGTCAACTTCATGCGAACACGATGACCAATCACACAGCCCCTTCATGAATGCGGAGCCTGCCTCGCGAGGCCATTTTCTCTACAACACTGATCAACAATTTCTGCAACTTTTCATAATATGAAATGGCCCGATGGACCACCCGAAACCCACCCGAGGCCCTCGGGACCTCAACCAAACATGCCAACATATCCCATAACATCATTCAAACTTGTTCCAACCTTCGGAATGCTCAAAACAACATTAAAACACCAAATTTGCATTGAATTTAAGCCTAAGAATTCCAAAATCTTCCGAATTACGCTTTTAATAAAAAACCCAACCAATCCATATCCGAATGATCTGAAATTTTGCACACACGTCACAAATGACACAACGGAGCTACTACAACTTCCAAAATTTCATTCTGCCCCCTATATCAAAATCTCACCTCTCAACCAGAAAATGTCAAAAATCTCAATTTCGCCAATTCAAGCCTAAACCTTCCACGGACTTCCAAAATGCATTCCGATCATGCTCTTAAGTATCAAATCACCTAACGGAGCTAACCAAATTATAAAAATTCGAATCCGAGGTCATATATCATCAAGTTAAATCTTGGTAAAACTTTTCAAATTTCAAGCTTTAAACTGAGAAGTGTTCTTCCAAATTCATTCTGATTACCCTAAAAACTAAAACCAACGATTTACATAAGTCATAATACATCATGCGGGGCTAGTCATGCCCGAGAACTAGTGAGCAAAGTGTAAAAGCTCAAAACGATCGGTCGGGTCGTTACATCCTCCCCCACATAAACATATGTTCGTCCTCGAACGTACCCAGAGTTGTTCCAAAAGCCAACCAATTGCTGAATAACCTTACCATGAACATATACTCGGGGGTGAACCCACGTCACCCTATCTCGTATAGGTCCAATGACACAATGTAACTGAAATTTCACTTTCCAACCTAGCCCATGAACCTTAGAACTACATTTCCACTTCTGAAATCATCCACAAGATCATAATCTCACATCTATACTCTGACTAAGCCCAAACAAGTTGTATAACCCATACCCGTAACCTCGGTGCAATTATATGATATACCACATAACTCAAATGCTTGCAGCGATAACTTCTAATCACAGCAGCTGCACACAACAACCGAATATCGATAGGAAACCTCTTATCAACTAAAGTCTCATTCCAACACTTTCATATACTGCCAATGATCAATGAAACACGTAGTAAGCCATAACCTATTTCTCAGATCAACCATTCATGAAGCCACTTCTCATTTGGCAAAGACCATAGCAAATTCCTGAGCTGAACCTCGATATTATCCTTCCAACATACTAAAATCAAATTTGTTTGCAGCCATTAAAGATCCCGACGATCTCATCTAATCTAACACAACTACTCTGGTGACATTGACACATCAATACAAACTAAAGCCGTAACTTGTGCAATCTGTGCACCAATAAGCCACAATCCAAACTTACTCAAATCATGAAAATGACTAAAATGAAAGAGTTGTACCGCAAGCTCACTAGTACCACCACAACACAAGGCTGAGAACCCGCCACACATTATAGAAACATAACACACGAATCTAACCCGCAGGATCATACTTCCACATAGCTTCGCTCCAATGCGCGACCTTATCCAAACACTGGTCCATATGAGACACCTTAAGTTACTATGCTCAAAATTGACAACTGTCCGCAATATGATGTCTAAAGCCAAAGCGATCATCATAACCACCGCGAAGCAATTACATAGCACCACACAACTCGAAAGGACATAACCGATACGCCACCTACCGAGCAATACCCAGTACTTTTCCCATTCGAATTCCACTGAGAGGCCCTAATAACACCGCACCACATGTGCCTATAATCAAAAAATCCTAACGGCTCGCAACACGGAGAGGTAACTCAAAGATCCCCTGATTACTAATAGCTCAATAACAACTGAATCAACATATCCCTCACCAATGGCAACTCAAAGTCAACAAAGCCATCTCGATACAAAACACACATCCATGTAGGCCTACCAATGAACCATACATCAACTCTAGTCACACACAATAGATAAATAATCCTCCGAAGGCTCATAATGACTGAATCATAACACACACTATCATCTGACTTACTTACCCACATCTTTGCCATCCACAACCACGAGCTAACATATATATGAGAACTTCTAGTCTCCAAGTCCATAAAGCACATGAATTACCATATCTGATCTCAATTCTGCCGCTCGCATATATATCACACCTCTAGTACTCAATCATCTCATGAGAGGTACACCTATAATTCTTCTAAGCCACCAAGAAAACTCAAATATCATTTGTCGATCAGACAAGATGATGCCATAATACCAATAAAGCATCCGTAACTCAAACACATCGCCCTTTCTAAAATGTTTTACCCTCATCAAGGCACACCAATCATGATCTCATTTATCTAGTCACCTGAAGCTGCCCATGATATCTAAGAATTTGTGACCTTCTTTTTAAATCTGAACGGTGTCCTTACACATGCAAATCTCATTCCTACACAATATACCGCATAAACCGTACCATCGTAGGATAACCACGAGAACTTCATATACCTTCAGGGCCACAAGAAGCTACGTACTCAATTAGCCAAGAACTTTCCATTGAACCCATCTAGAAGAAAACCACTATACATCCCATGCTCCTCTCGCCAATAGGAAGAATATACCTCTCTCAATGTGGTGGAAACCATCTAAAACTCTCCAAATTCCATTTGCACAAATCAAATTGTCAGGACTGAATCCTTCTAACTCTATCGAGCCATGCAGGTCAGTAAAACCCAAAAGAATTGCCACAAAACACCTGTAAAAACTCATTACCTCATAAGCATCCAAAGAACTAATCATATCCTTACCACACCGATCTGGCCTACCATCAAGCTATCCCATCTATCCTAGTTTCTTTTTGATCTACCGTTAGCTTGACACTTCTTCTTGCTACAACACCACAATTCCTCAACCCAAACTCACCACACAAGACCCAAGCACAAAACCACACCGTCTAAGACTCATAAGCCGTTGAATACTCTCTTAAATATTTCCAAAAGCACCACATTCAAAATACTTTACTCTGAAGAGACTTCCTGCGAATTTAAATCTGTTACCTTTACCTTCCTGATACTAAAACATAGAATCCCATAAATAATATAGAAAATGCCACAAGTCTTGACATCTTCCAATGAAAACTCAGTTTCTAGCCACATATACAACTTGAAAATGCCCAATTGTTACATGTAAAATCCTGAACACATTAGAACCATTCTCGAAAGTCATTCACTCTACTCAAATTGCAATTAGCCTGATCAAACGAACAAAACCACCCGTGCCTCAATAGTACTCCGATACCACAGAGTGTAACCTCATCCTAGAACAACCAAGCAACTTCCTGCTCTATGCACCGAGCATCCATTACCAACAAAAACTCAAGACATTCTGTGATTCTCATATACCTATGAAGCATGACATAACCTTTGTCAAAATTTTCCTTTACTCAACCCATCCTCGGTCTCAATCTCCGTAAGCCATAACTGATTCACCCGCACGCCTCAAATTGGAACCAACATAGTACATGACCGTGCAATCAACTAATCAATAGAAGACTCCCTCACTTGGCTCGAAGCCATAGATCGAAACACACTCAATAACTCATAACGCAGATACTCTATTACTGTCATATTACCATAGTGAGATTAAACTCAATCCTTTATAAGCCCGTGAAACACAAACTATTTGGTACTTTAACTCTTATCCAAATTTCGCATTCACTCTCGTAGCAGTTAAACCCACTCTCTTAAGTGACCCAAATTTAAATTGCAACACATATATTTCACTTATAAATGAGATCTTCTGACAGACAACATAAGGATGACACAACCTCAGAACACTCCGTAGGAGATAACCACCTGCTTTGCCTCAAACTGCCATTTCTGTATACCTTCCACCGTCATGAACGTTACGCCGTCACTTAATATTCCTGAGTCTGAACTCATATCGCAACATGGAATTTACTTCATTCCCAACTAGGACACATGAAAAGATTCTTCACACACCCATAACTCGGGGCTATCCTCAAATCAAGATAGAAATCAAGCACCTAATAGTTCTTCTATCCTCCAGCAGACCTATCAAGCACCTAATAGTTCTTCTATCCTCCAGTAGACCCTTCTTATCGCTTCCAAATCATATGGATACATCTCGCAGCCATAACATACTCATTACATAGCCATTCATCACTTCCACCAATAGGGCACTACCGAACGTATAAGTTCAAAAACACTTGCTCACACAACCAGCACCTCGGTGCTCAAGCTATAGGCAAAATTTTGGCCTCGAGTCCTCTAGACTGGCCCAACATCAACACACAGAGATCACATCTCGCCCTCGATCAGGGAATCACAAGTCATCGATGCATATATGATACTGAGCGCTCATGCGCGCATACGAACGCGTGGAAGAAATTCAAAGAGTTACTTTTCAAGCTAAATCAAGGATGCAAGATAAGAATTCAAGAATGTGAAGTTTTTCCTAAAGGTTCTGCAGCCTCCCGAGGATAAGTACAGACGTCTCCATACCGATCCGTGAGACTCTACTAAACCTACTCATGACTCGTGAGACCTATGTAACCTAGGCTTTAATACCAACTTGTCACGACCCAAAAACTGACCTGGTCGTGATGGCGCCTATCATGAAACTAGGCCAGCCGACACAACTCCCGAATCAACTAATTTCCAATAAAAGTTGTTTGTATACCATTTATAAACCAATAATCTCATAATAAAAATTTAAAAGAAAAATGTGGAATAATTACACAAGCCCGACATCGGGGTGTCACTAGTCATGAGCATCTACCAAGGTCTTAATACAACAAAAATAGTCAAAAGTGTACTAAGTACAGTAATGAAAATTAGAGGAAGGAAGTAGTGCTCCGAACGTCGTACAACCACCTTGCTAACTCTGATGACTCTACCTCTGGGCAATCAACACCCTCTACCGGGTTTCGAAATACCTGAATCTGCACACGAGGTGCAGAGAGTAATGTGAGAACTCCAACCCAGTAAGTAATAAGAGTAAATAAAGACTGAGCAGTAAGAAACGATGAATCCACATTATGATAAACTCAATAAACACAACAAGCTGTCAAATCAGAATCCGAGTCAATCATCTCATTTAAAATCCAATTGTTGGTAAAAATAATTTGAAAATGTTTTCCAACAATTTTAGTAGGGGTTCAATACCATTTATAATAAAAGAGATGAAAACCATAATCGGCCCCTCGGGTAAAACATAGTTCGTACACAGCCCTACGACATAACAGAAATTCACAACTATTTCATAACTTAAAAACTTCAGTTTAAATGAAAGTTATTTAAAACATTTGTTCAACATTTTCAATAGAGGCTTGGTCTAAAGATGAGTGAAAGAAGTAATTAAATCAACATATTCAATAGAAACTCACTTTAAGGAGGAGTGAAAAAACTGTAAGTTCATAAACAGGCCCCTCAAGCAAAGCATCACTCATGTACATGTATATCTATAGCCTTTCGGGCAAGCCTCTCAGTCACTCGTGACTCAACTCTCACAAATCAGCGCTCACACTCAGCACTCACACTCAACAGGTACCATATAGTAACCGCTGTGACATGCAGCCTGATCTATATATTGCTGCGGCATGCAGCCCAATTCATAAATATAGTCGACTGTGCTCACTAGGGGTGTGCAGACTCCGGATGGGCTCCTACAGCCCAAGCGCTATATAGTTGCGGCGTGCAGCCCGATCCAATTTATATATCACTGTAGCGTGCAAACCGATCCATATACATATCATTGCGGCGTGCAACCCGATCCATTTATATATATATATATATATATATATATTGTTGCGGCGTGCAACCCGATCCATAGATATATAATCCTCACAACCAGGCCCTCGGCCTCTCTGAGTCATCAACCTCACAATCAGACCCTCGGTCTATCTCAGTCATCAACCTCACAATCAGACCCTCAGTTTATCTCAGTCATCAACCTCACGATCGCTCGGACCATCAGTAAAATACGGAACTCAGCCCAAACAATTTTCACATTTTAAGAAGTAAAGTGATAAAATCAGATTTAAACAATAAACAGATAAATCATGACTGAGGATATGCTTTCAAAACAAATAGAGTGGGGAAAGATAGTAAAAATGCCCCTAAGGGTCTCAACAGGTCGGCACAAGTCCCCAAACATTGCATACATCCCAAAATATCATATCAATCTCTAAAAAATGGAATATCATAAGATTTCAAATCAAATACGCGACTTAACAGTTGTACGGGATGGAACAACTCACAATCCCCAATGGTGAACGACTCCACGCCCGTCATCTAGCATGTGCGTCACCTCAAGTAGCACCACGATGTGAAATCCGGGGTTTCAAACCCTCAGGACAACATTTACAATCATTGCTTACCTTGATCCGGTCCAAACTCTAGCCCGCGATGCCTTTGTCCTCACGAATCGACCTCCGGATGCTCCAAATCTAGCCACAATCAGTACATAACTATTAAAATATGCTAAGGGAACAAAGCCCACCCGAAAATATCCAATTTACATAAAAAAATCACGAAATTGCTTGAACCCGACCCTCGTGCCCACGTCTCGAAATCCGACAAAATGAACATCAATGAAATCCTCATCCTCTCACGAGTCTATACATAGCAAGAACATCAAAATAGGACATTAAATGCCCCTTCAAATTCTCAATTTACACTCTCCAAATTCAAGCCCTAATTTCCCGATTTTTGGCTTTAACTTCCACATATTTTATGACTAAACAAGTAAGAATTAACATAGGATTGAGTATTGAGTTCACAAATCTTACCTCCAGGTGTTATATCTTGCATCCCTCTTCAAATCCTCTCAAAAAGCTCCAAAATCGCCCAAAAATGGTGAAAGATAGCCTCAAAATCGCGGACAATGACTATTTAAACATTCTGCCCAGGCATCAAAAACCTTCTTCACGAATGTGGTCAAAGCCTCGCATTCGTGAAGCACAATCCTGCTTTGACCAAAAATCCTTCTTCGCGATCGCGTCTTGCCACTCGCGTACGCGATGCTTCCATAGACTAAACCTTTGCGATCGCGTAACCTCTCGCGCGAACGCGATGAATAAACACCTGAAGCTCAGCTGCCCAATTCCTCTTACGCGAATGCGGTCAACTTCATGTGAATGCGATGACCAATTACACAGCCCCTTCGTGAATGCGTATCCTGCCTCGCGAAGGCCATTTTCCCTGCAACACTTCAGCGATTTCTGCAACTTTTCAAAATATGAAATGGCCCGATGGACCACCCGAAACTCACCCGAGGCCCTCGGGACCTCAACCAAACATGCCAACATATCCCATAATATCATTCAAACTTGTTCCAACCTTCGGAATGCTCAAAACAACATTAAAATACCAAATTTGCATCGAATTCAAGCCTAAGAATTCCAAAATCTTCCGAATTACGCTTTTGATAGAAAACCCAACCAATCCATGTCCGAATGACTTGATATTTTGCACATACGTCACAAATGACACAACAGAGCTACTACAACTTCCAGAATTTCATTCCTACCGCTATATAAAAATCTCACCTATCAACCGGAAAATGCCAAAAATCTCAATTTCGTCAATTCAAGCCTAAACTTTCCACGAACTTCCAAAATGCATTCCGATCACGCTCCTAAGTCCCAAATCACCTAACGGAGCTGACCAAATCATAAAAATTCCGATCCGAGGTCATATACCATCAAGTCTAATCTTGGTCAAACTTTTCAAATTTCAAGCTTCAAACTAAGAACTGTTCTTCCAAATTCATTCTGATTACTCTAAAAACCAAAACGAACGATTTACATAAGTCATAATGCATCCCGCGGGGCTAGTCATGCCCGAGAACTGGCAAATAAATTGCAAAAGCTCAAAACGGCCGGTCGGGTCGTTACAAATGGAGATCTTCACAACCCAACCTTCAACATGAATAGATCAACAACCTTTATAATTTGGAACATAAGGGAAGGGAACAATGACAATTTTAGGCTAAGCTTCAAAGACTTGGTTGAAACACACCACCCCAGCATGGTCACCCTTCTTGAGACCAAGATGGATAGACACCTACCTCTTCTCAATCCTTTTGGCTTCTCAGACATGATAGAAATTCCCGCGGAAGGCCAATCAGGAGGAATGGTGATCCTATGGGACCACACCAAAGTCAATGTTCATAGCTTTGTTCGTAGGAGCCAAGAGATAAGTGCAACTATTGAGGTAATTTCTCTCCATAAATCTTTGTTATTTACTTCTATCTATGCTAGTACTGATAGGAACTTAGAAACAAAATGTGGAACAACCTCTTAGACATGCACACTGCCATCAAGGGGCCTTGGTTAGTGGTGGTGATTTTAATGATATACTAACCTCTAATAAAAAAATATGAGGGAAATGTATTAACAACAAATGATCGAAGCTTCTTTAGGATTGTATCAACATATGCAACCTAATGGACCTAGGGTTTAAAGGATGTAAGTTTACATAGTCCAACAATAGGAAAAGAAATAAAGGCCTTAGCATGGAAAGGCTAGATAGTGTCTTTGCTAACGATGAATTGATCAATCTTTTCCCTGAGGCTATAGTAACTCATCTTCCCAAAATGCATTCGGATCACAATCTTTTGTTGATAGAAATTACCCCTAAGAAAAATTGCACATTGAGAAAGTCATTTAAACTAGAAACCTTTTGGTTTCGCCGTCCGGACTTCATAAACCTAGTAAAGGATAGCTGGCAGAATTCTAATTAAACACAAGGCTCTAGTACTTTTCTAGACATAGTCAAAAGGTGAAAAAATATGCACTACGGAGATATTTATAGAAAAAAGAAAAGAATTATGGCCAGACTAAAAGGCATTCAGTTTTCTAGAGATTACCCCACTAGTGCCTTCCTTCAAAATCTAGAAACTAGGCTTCAAAACGATTATAACGACATCCTTAGAATAGAAGATGATTATTGAAAACTTAGGGCCAGAATTTCTTGAATTCAGGAAGGAGATGCAAACACCAAATTTTTCCATATAGCGACCACTAATAAATCCCGTAAAAATAGAATAACTTACTTCAAAGATGATTTAGGCAACTGGATAAATGATCCTGCTCAAATACTTTAACACACCTTAGTATTCTTCCAGGACATGTTCAAAACCAACCGCACCTCAACCAATTGGTCAGGTATTAAGTATAACCCTCATTCTTTCACTAACATAGATCTCACAATCCTTGATAAATAACTATTACAAAATGAAGTAGTCAACGCAATATTTCCTTCAAACCTTTTAAATCACCGGGTCCACATGGTATACACCCCTTTTCTACCAAAAATATTGGGATATAGTAGGTCAATCCGTTATTGACCTTTGCACACAAGTCTTCCAATCACAAACACTTCCATCGGAGATTAATAACACATACATCTGCCTAATTCCTAAGGTGCCAAATGCTAATAATTTATAAAAACTTAGACCAATAGGCTTGTGTAATACTATTACAAAACTATTACAAAAATCATGGCAAATAGGCTTCAACCTCTTCTACACCATATTATCAGTCCCTTCCAATCCAACTTTATTAAAGGAAGACGCGCTTGTGACAATGCTATTATAATCCAGGAAATAATCTCTCAATATAGGAAAATGAATGGAAAGAAAGCTCACATTATTTTGAAACTTGATCTAAAAAAAGCATTCGGTAGATTAGAGTGGTCTTTTATCTATCGAACCCTAGTATACTTCAAATTCCCTCACAAAATAATGCGACTCATTATGAATTGCATTTGCACCAGTAAATTGTTATCTTGGTCAACAGGGCAATAACTACATTCTTCACCCCAAGTAGAGGTATTAGGAAAGGTTGCCCACTCTCGCCGTATATCTTTATCCTGTATATGGAAATGCTCTCTCGTCTAATCCTTCATCAAGTAGATACCTGCTTATGGGATCCCATCCATCTGAGCAATCGAGATATAGGCATATCCCATTTTATTTTTTACAAATAACCTTACTCTAATGGTCAGGGCAGACAAAAAAATTATAGCACCATTAACTACTGCCTCAATATGTTTTGTAACCTATCAGGCCAAAAAATCAACCTACAAAGGTCCAAAATACTCTTCTCCAAAAATTGCCTATTGGCATCCGCCAAGGAAATAGCAAATGGATCTAGGCTTTCTAATTCTAGATAAATATCCTAAAGCATCTGATTACCAATTCATCATTGACAAGATGCGGGAGAGGCTCTCCACATGGAAATCCAAATTTCTAAACATGGCGGCAAGAATCACTCTAGCCCTAACAACTTTGAACTTCATCCCAAATCATGTTATGCAATATACCTTTCTTCCTACAAAAATTCACAAACAAATTGACTAAATCCAGAGAAAATTTATCTGGGGCACCACTAATGAATGCAAAAAAATTCCATCTAATCAATTGGAAAACCATTACAAAGCCCAAAGATCTTGGTGGCCTAGGCCTAAAGACCGCAAACTCAAAAAAATAGGGCTTTGTTATGTGGCTTAACTTGGAGACTTTTTGCAAAACCTTCCACCCCCGGGCAATTATGCTCATTCAAAAATACGACACTAAAAAATCCAACAACACATCCTTCATTTGGAAAAGCATCCTCAAAGGTTGGACCACTTGCAACAACGGCATTTTCTGGCTTCCGTGCCGTAACTCAAAATTAAATATTTGGGACACTCTTTGGATTCCTCTTTTACCAACATTAAGGAATTGTATAGAAGGTCCTCTTCAAAAAAATAAACTAAATCTTACAATAAAGAATCTAATAATTAATGAAAAATGGAACTTCTCAAAGATCTCCTTCAATTTACCCACCTCTATTATAAACAATATAAAGGCAATCTCACAACCTCTAAGCGAAAATAGCTATGACAAACCATTATGGAGTACTAATAACAATGGTATATTCAACACAAAATCATGCTATTATCTACTAAACGATTGGCCAAGTCAAGGAGACCAAAACTTCAATTGGATATGAAAATTACATTGCCCCAGCAAGATCAAATATTTTCTTCGGCAATGCCTCCATAATAGACTTCCTTGTCGATCCTATCCTCACCACATAGGAATAAATATCGATCCTCAATGCCCTATTGCCGAAAACAGGAGAAACTATCAGTCATATCTTCCTCGAATGCCCTAATATTTGTATGGAGGTCTCTGAGTATTAATACACTCAAAATCAATACAAACAACCATTGGCTTCTTAACTTAAAGGAACTAAAAATGACTATCAATTTCTCACTATCACTTGGGCTGACTTACTTCCTTTTTTACTTTGGGACATTTGGATTAATAATAATAATAATAATAATAATAAAAATAATAATAATATAAACAATACAATTTTTCAGCATTCCTAAATGTTATTAAGAACCATGCTATAGAATATCACTACCTAAATTCCAAATGTGCTACCACCCAAAACAAAATTCACATCAACATAACCCGGCATGCACCACAAAAATGTTGGTACAAACTCAATACGGATGGAGCTTACATAAATAGTGGAAATAAATCTGGTCTAGGGGGTGTGTTGAGAAATCACTTAGGTGACTGGATAATGAGATACCAAAAAGTGGATAGTTCAATTTCACCCTTTCACGTTGAACTACAGGCAATTCATGAAGGACTTAAAATTGCAACAAAATTCAAACTATTTCCACTTGAGGTAGAAACAGACTCTACAGAAGCCATCAAAGCAATTCACTACGACTACATTATTTTATCAAACATTGTTCATGCATGCAGATTATTGATGCTCCAGCAGAAGAACCTACTTCTTCGACATAATTTTTGTGAGGGGAATCAAGTGGCGCATCTACTAGCAAAAGATGCAATCAAGAAGCAATATAAGCAGTACAATCCTGATAATCCTAAGCTCCATGCAAGTCCACCTTTTTTTGTGATGAAAGAACTATTAAAGGATGTAAATGGAGTTTGTATTTCCAAAAAGTCATTAGACATTATGGTATGTAATACGCTTAGATCTTTAGGGAACCAGAATATAGCTGGTGATGGACCACCAATGTGTGGCAAGTTTTCAGGTACTTGTAACAATCTCAACTATTTCTAGTGTGCGCGCGCACACACATAATATATATATATATATATATATATATAATATTTCGCTATTATCAAAAAAAAGTCCTATTGCTAGCCACTCCAAAAACCATGTCTTCCCAGAATATTTTGTTTTAATCATGTAGACATTTTTATTTTCTATCTCTTCTTAAAAGAAATTGGATGTGAAAGTAAGCTTATATTTTCTTCATATAGAATAATCCAAATTCTATACTGCAAGTTGTCTCGCACCCCTAGATATTCTTTATCTATTCTCATGTGTTTATTTGGATACAAGTATTGTATGTGGGTTTAATGTGAAACTTGTTATGAAACGCAAATTATTTGTATAATTTTCTTCTTTTTGATTCCTCTAAAAATTTATTTAGACCAAATTGGCAAATTTTTGGAACTTTTGGAGCAACTTGCATTTTTAAGTGTGACAATGCTACATGCGCAAATGAAGAGACATGGCCCTTCCCACTTAACTTTTTCCTATTTATCGTTTGAACCTTTGGCTAACTACTATTAGTCAAACTTAATCCAAATTGTAATAAATGGGTGAACAAATTAAAAAGCAATTATTCATAATGCAGTATTGGTCAAAAAGGAGAATTTTTCTAATCAAATTTATTGATTAAAAGCTAGAGGAAGGAAGGAGGGAAAATCTTTTTACAAAGTTAGGCCAAATTAATTACACACTGCAAGAAAATCATATAATTGTGGGTTCAAGAGGGGACATGCATATCCCCTTGAGACTCACATACCTTGATTTGTTTAAGAAAAGGGTAATCATGATTTGCTCTGCAATTAGAATCTAATCTCTTACATGCATTCTAAACACTAATTAGAATAAGCATGTTTAAAGAGTTCCAAGATGTCGGAATCAAGTTTAGTCTATGAATCTGCCATGGGACATTTGATAATTTAAAACTATTTTATTATTAGTCCTTTTGGACTTTCTAAAAGCATGTCATCCAGCTGATTGTTCAGATAGTTACTCAATTTTAACACAAAAATCACTATATTTTTGTTATTTCACACAAAAAATTATTTTTTTTATAACAGAAAAGTCATTTTATTTTTCAGACAGAAAGTCACTCTTATAAACAAGTGATACTTTCGATTACTTTATTTGACTTGGCAATTTCGTTTTAAGCCAAAATCACCGAAAAATAAAAACCATTACTCAACTCTCATGTTATCCTCCCCCACCCCAACCAAAAACCCCTACTAATTTTGATTAGTTAAGAGGTTGAAATTTTTTTCTTGAATTTGGATAAGATGCAAGTTCCCAATAACACAGAATAAGGAAGATATATTGCTAATTTGGTCATCTAACTACTGAGTTTTCATAATCTAGCCCTTAAACTTTTTGTATTGAGTTCATTGGTCCCCAGATTATTTCATTTATCATTAAATTTATCTGTGACACTTTAGAAACTTAAAATTGAAAACAAAGTGTTATTGAAAAAGACTCTGAAAATTAAACAGATAAAAAAAGAGTAGAGAATACAACCTTTTTTATTCCTTGTTTACTGTAAAATTTACTAAACTTTGATCCTTCTGGACTCTGGTATCCAAATTAACGTTTAATGTTGAATTAGTATGTCCACTTTGATCCTTCTACTAACTCATTACCAGCTTAGTGAATCTTTAACTGTTTACATGAAATATACCAAGCAAGGCTAGTTAAGCACTTTGTCCCCATATTTTGAGGATAATCTAATTTGTTATTTTTTTAACCATGTAATATATTGAAAATAGGGCCTTAAATCTATTCAAATTACTCAACTAGTGGCCACCATTGTTTTTAACAGAAAATCCATTGTATCTAACAAAACAATTAATAAAAATAAAAAGAAGAACATTTACAAAATCCATATAGCCAATCCTAACTGGTTAATTGGGATCGAGAAATATTTGATTGGTTGATCGACGCTTTCAACAAAATAATTCATTCAAAATTTCACACCATAATTTTCGAGTATAGTAATTAAGATGAACAAAAATTACTTCGGCCCTGTATTTTATTTAATGTGGTGGTAAAATATTTTTTAAACTTGTGATCTTAAACATATCATAAAGTTTATGTGACTATAAAATCATATCATAAAAATTAACGATAAAATAAAATATTTAGTTTAATTAAATATACAAAAGTATTTCTTTAGAAATATATGAAAAATATGACACATAAAATAAAATAAGAAAAATATATATTTGCAATGTTTAAAAGACGATAACAACAACAACAACAATATACTCATTGTAGCCCGACAAATGAATCTGATGAGTAAGTATGCGACTTTATCCCTACATGTAAGAAGAAGGATAAGCTGTTTCCGATAATAATGTTTAAAAGAGGAGTAAATTAGAAAGGAAAAAAAGAAGTAAAAAGGTTAGGAGGAAAGGAGACATAATGGCCTCCATGTTTTAGAAATCCATGCCTTCACACTCCTGACATTATCAGTAGTTTCAAAAAGGGACCAAATGCTCTTTTGAATCTCTCTTTGAAACTCCAAACTCTTCAAACCTTAATTTCTCCTTTTGCCCTTTTGGAAACCTCAACCTTCCTATCCTACTTTTTCTTCCCATTGGGCCAAACTACCTATTTAGTTTACAAAATTAGCACGCACCTTAATACAGCAATGACGACATGTTTATGTCAGCAACAGTGCATCATGTTTCTTTCTTTTTTATTACTATTTGATATTCAAAATCCACTTGCCCAACTAATTCATATTTATCCTACCTTGCGCTTTGATAAACATAAACTTTAATTGCCTATCAGAATGTTATTACACAAAATCACTACAGAAAACATACTTACTCTCTTCGGTTCACAATAAGTGACCAATTTACTTTTTTATTTTGGTTTAAAATAAGTGTCCAGTTATGTAATCAAGAAGGAATTCAATTTATTTTTACAAAATAATCTTTATGTACATATCCCTAAAAAGTTTTCTAATCCCTATGTACATATCCCTAAAAAAAATTCTTACTCCTCACATTAAATGTTTAATTATGGGTAGTTTAGTCATAGTAGGTATTTTTGTATAGAATTTAGTATTTTCTTAAATGGGCGTGCTAAAAGCAAATTGGACACTTATTGTGAACCGGAGGGAGTAAATCGTAAGCCATCATCGTGAAGCGGAAGCGTTAATTGAAATTGGTTTCTCGTCTCTTGCCCTAGCTTTCGTTACCGCAGACTTTAGTAATGGAAGACAGAATAGAAAAATACGGTAATCCTAATGGGTGGGAAGAAGACCAATTTATAGAGGTTCTCATTTAATCCGGTATGTCTATCAAGTAACCGATCAGACGGATGAGATTTGCTCATTAATTAAATATTAATTATGGGCCTTAAACTTATTGGGTCACCAATAAACGTAAGAAAATCTTACATCCTCCCACTTAGCCCAATAATCACATAATATTAATATTTAATATAGGAACATTGGTTGCGCATAAACAAATCTCTTCTATAATGTCCATCATAAATACTGGAATACGATAAACTAGTAAATGTGAGTTATGACGGTTATATATATAATTTGTCTACATACTCCCTTCCACATACTACAACATTAGTAATTTATCGTATTAGGTTCATAAGCTATAAAATATTATCGTCCATAATAATGTCTCATTGAGACTTATCCTGTAACATCTCAAAACAATAATGTGTACACCATTATGAGAAACAGAAAATCACTAATGTATATCAGAAACACATAAATGAGCTCAAAGTGTCAAAACATCATAAATACATCAATCATAATTATAGCCAAGACCCATTTTATGTACATGTTCTTTAAAAATCTTTGGATGTAAACCTTTCGTTAACAGATCTGCAATCATGAGATCAGTTCTAATATACTCAAGTGTCACTCTTTGTTTCTGAACTTTCTCCTTGATGGTAAAGTACTTTAATTCCATATGTTTGGCACCTTTGGAGTACTTATCGTTCTTGGAGAAGAATACTGCTACAGAATTATCACAGTAAATTTTCAACGGCTTGGTAATGGTGTCGACAACCCCAAGTCCCGAAACAAAGTTTCGCAGCCATAATGTATGAATTGTGGCTTCAAAACATGCCACAAATTTTGCTTCTATCATGGATGTAGCAATGACAGACTGTTTGGCACTCTTCTATGATATTGCTCCTTCAGCTAATTGGAACAAATAACCAAACGTAGACTTTTTAGTGTCAATACATCCAGCAAAATCTGAATCCGAGTATTCAACAACTTCCAGATGCTTGGATCTTCTATACATAAACATGTAATCCTTCGTTCCTTTCAGGTACCTCAAGACTTTCTTTGCAGCTTTCTAGTGATCAATTCCTGGGTTACTCTGATATCTTCCCAGCATTCCAACCGTAAAACTAATATCCGGTCTTGTGCAAGTTTGAGCATACATCAGAATACCAACAATAGAAGAGTAATAAATTGATTCCATTTCTTTTCGTTCTACATCATTCTTAGGACATTGCATGAGACTAAATTTGTCCCATTTTCGAATTGGAATAATTCCTCCAGAACAATTGTTCATGTTAAATCTCTCTAAAGCTCTTTTGATATAGCCTTTTTGAGACAATCCCAATAATCCTTGTGATCTATCACGAAATATTTCTATTCCTATCACATAGGATGCCTCACCCATATCTTTCATTTCAAAATTCTTAGAGAGAAAATCATTAGTCTCACGCAATATGCCTAAATCGTTAGCAGCAAGTAGAATATCATTATCATATAGGACTAAACATATAAACTTGCTCCCACTGATCTTTTGGTATATGCGCCGATCAACGGTATTTTTCACAAATCCAAAAGATGTTATGGTATCATTAAACTTTAGATACCATTGTCGTGAGGCTTGTTTAAGTTCGTATATTGACTTCTTTAGTTTACATACCATTTGACTTTTTCCTTTAGTTTCGAAACTCTCTGGCTGGTCCATATAAACTTCCTCCTCGAGATCTCCATTAAGAAAGGCAGTTTTCACATCCAGGTGGTGTAGGCCTAAATCATAATGAGCCACCAAAGCCATAATAATTCTTAACGAGTCTTTTTTTAAGACCGGTGAAAACGTCTCTTTATAATCAATGCCTCATTTTTTACTATAATCTTTGGCAACAAGTCTGGCTTTATATCGTTCAGTATTGCCATTTGAATCGCGTTTGGTATTAAATACTCATCTGCACCCGATTCTTTTAGAACTTTCTAGCAATTCAACAAGATCCCAGACTTTATTGTATTCCATGGATTTTAACTCTTCCTTCATGGAATCAATCCATTTGTCCGACTCATTACTTTCTATGGCTTGTGAAAATGAAATCGGATCCTTCTTAAGACCAATGTCAAAATCCGACTTTTGCAAATAAACTAAGTAATCATCCGAAATAGTCGATTTTCTAACTCTTTGAAATTTTCTTAATGGCATTTCTTGTGGTTCATTTGTGTCAGATACTTGTGAGTTAGTTTCTTCATGAAGTGTTTCATTCAAATATTGCTCGGTGTTGTCAAAGTATTCTTTAACAACTGGAACAATATTTGGTATTTGTGTGGAAGTAGGCACATTCACGGGTAATAGAATATTGACCCTCACCTATTTTATTTCCACACTTTGCTTTTCAACACTCCCACTAATTTCACTATTCTTAATGAATCTTGCATTGCCAGTTTTAACAGTTCTCGAACTATGGTTTGGACAGTAAAACACATACCCTTTAGATTTCTCTGGGTAACCAATAAAGTAACCACTTACTGTTCAAGAATCTAATTTCTTTTTTGTGGATTATAAACTCTAGCTTCCGCTGAGCAACCCAAACATGCAGGTGCCTTAAACTAGGTTTCCTTCATGTCCATAGTTTAAAAGGGGTCTTTGGAACTGCCTTACTAGGAACCCTGTTTAATAAGTATACAACAGTTTTAAGAGCATACATCCATAATGATTTGGGTAATGAGGAATTACTTATCATGCTCCTAACCATATCCATAAGTGTTCGATTACGCCTTTCTACAAAACCATTTTGTTGAGGTGTTCCTGACATAGTATATTGTGCACATATGCCATGTTCTCTCATTAACAAACACTTTGAGAGCATCCGTTACTTGAGATTTTTCTTTCAGCAAATAGATGCATCCATAACATGAAAAGTCATCGATAAAAGTGATAAAATATTTTTCTCCACCAAAAGATGGAACATCAAAGGGTCCACAAATATCGGTGTGTATAATTTCAAGAAGTTGGGTGCTTCTTGTGGCACCTTTCTTACTATGTTTGGTTTGCTTTCCCTTAATGCAATTCAAACATATAGTAAGATCAGTAAAATTTAGATTTGGAAGAATCTCATTCTTTACTAATCTTTCTAACCTTTCTTTGGATATATGACCCAAACATCTATGCCTGAAGTAAACAGAACTTTCATCTAGTGAACTACGTTTAATTCCAACATTATGTTGAACAGTAAGAAAGGATTCAGAAAAACTAATATCGAGTTTCAATTTATATAAACTTTCACTAAGAAAGCCAGAACCATAAAAAATAGCATTCTTATATAAATTGAAACATCCATTTCCAAACTTTAAATCAAATCCAAAAATATCAAGTCTTGAAAGAAAAATTAAATTCCTAGAAACTGAAGGTACATAAAGAGTCCGTAATAGATCAAGGTGACGTCTAGTCTCCATGATCAAACGATAAGTCCTTATGCCTTCAATTGGAGCCTTCATACGATTTCCCATAAACAAGAAATCCTTATTTGGATTTGTAGTTTGGATTGGAAGGAATCCCTGCAATGTAGTAGATACATGAGTAGTTGCACCAGAATCAAGTCACCAAGTATTATTAGGAACTTCAACTAAATTTGATTCCAAACATGCAAAAGCACTAATTGTGCCTTTCTTTTCGAACCAAACTTTACGTTTCATGCAATGTTTCTGACAGTGTCATTCCTTGTTACAGAAACGACACGTATCTGCCTTATGTGTTAGCATCCTGTGGAGCTTTAGCAGGTGCTTTCTTCTTCTTGAACTTGTTGGCCTTCACTTTAAGTCCTTTACCAGCTCCTTGACCCATGAGGATAATTGAATGACTCCCTTGTTTCTTAAGTCTTGACTCCTCCTGAGTAAGCATACTGGACAATTTACTAACATTCCACTTATCCCTATTAGTGTATAGTTAATTTGAAAAGGTCCATACTCAGGAGGCAATGAGTTCAGAAAAACTGAACCAAGAAGGAATCATTCACTTTCATCTCCAAGGTCTGAAGTCTTGCTGCAATGTTAGTCATCTCAATGATATGGTTTTGCATACTACGCAACCCATCAAACTTCATGGTCGTGAGTTCAGCCATTAGTGTACCAGCGAGAGACTTATCTGCAGAACGAAAATATTCTTCCACAAACTTCAGGTATTCTCTGATACTTTATGTTTGTGGAATAGTACTCTTAATATTGGCAATATTCATTCGCATAAATATAAGGCTTAGCCTGTTAGAGCGTTCCCGTGCTTTATGGAATGACTTCTCATTCGCACAACTCGAATTAGTAATGGCAGCGACTTATCATTCAGCAGAGAAGTCAAGATCCATCACACCTAAGTGGAACTGGACTTGTTCACGCCATTCAGAGAAATTCAATCCATTAAACATAGTAACAGACGAAGCATGCGAATGAAAAGGAATAGCTGCAATATAGATAATACATTCTCACAAATCAATATGGATTCAACAAAACAGTTAAAGCATATCGCAATTCTCCTTTGGGTAAATACTACGACACACTATCATAATTTAAATGACATTTAGTCTTTAATAGGTAATTAAATATTTTTAACCAAATATATATGCCATCTTTGGACAGACAATATATATTTGACTAAAAATATTAATTTACCTCATCATATTCTCTATTCATAGAATAATTGATTCAACTTTGGGTAAATCCTTAAGTTCTAGCAATAGTGAAAATTAATTTATCCACTAATTTTTAATTGTAGGCATTTTATTAATTTCATGGATAAACTGTAATTTTATGTATGCATACTTTTGATAAACATACTAGTTTGGCGACTAACAAACTATATAAACATAAATGCACACATAAAATAAGCATCAGGAAATTTTATGCATGTGAATATTTTAAAATATTCTAGTTTGATCACTTTGGTGACTAACAAACTATATAAATATTAATAACATACATAAAATAAAGATAATAGCTCTATCAATAACTTAATGATCAAAGTACTTTAAACAGCTTAAAACACATTTACTTTATGGCCCAATAAATTTCAAAATAATCTAACAGATCAGACTTTAATTAAAATAAAAACATAGCTTCAGTTCCTGTTCCGTAAAAAGCTTGTATAATTTGGGTCTTGGAAGAGAATGAATACTTAAACTAAGTTAAATAAAGCCATCAAATAAATCCAATTTGCCATGTATAGGTATTTCTGCCCTTTATGGATCTGTATGTAATTGGTTCATGTATAACTTCAATAAGGCCGTCTTCATCAAGATTCTACTCAACTCCTTTATTTTTATTTTTATTTTATTTTTTATTTTTGAAAATTCAGTTATAGGGCAAATAAATAAAATCCAGTAAGACTCCCGGAATCCTTTGAAACAAAGAATCAATACTGGGAGTCTAATTTACCTTCATAATCATAATATAATCAATTACGTTAACACCGTTACACATAATTATAAGAATTATATATGTCAAAAGTTCATATTCACCAAAACGTTACTACATTCATTCGGCCAGATTATATCTTTCTCTCGGTATGCTATAAAATTAATCCCTTCAATCGAAGATTATCAGTTCAAATATCCATGCTCATGATACCACAGGTAAACATAAACTTTAATTGCATATCAGGATCTTGAACATGATAATCTTATACAAAATCGTTACAGAAAATATACCTGAATCGTAAGTCATCATCGTGAAGCGGAAACGTTAATTAAAATTGATTTCTCGCCTAATGGGTGGGGAGAGCACCAATTTATGGAGGTTCTCATTTAATCTGGTACGTCCATTAAGTAACCGTTCGGACGGATGAGATTTGCTATTAAATATTAATTATGGGCCTTAAACTTATTGGGCCATCAATAAACGTAAGAAAATCTTACACTTCTTGCCAAAAGTTTTCCTATTTCTAAAACTTATACATAAATATTTTTAAACTAAAAATAGATATTCTATCCAATTCTATCATGTGCATCAGATTCTGTTATAAAACCAAAGTATAGGGTTTATCCCACCTAGAAAATTTAAAATGTAACTTATGTACACTAGAAATTTTACTCTATTCATTAACTGACAGTAACATGTTATTTATCATTTTTACCCTACCAAACAATACTAGAATTATCTACAATTGTTTTTTTAAATATTCGAAATATGTAAATATCTTTTGTACCGTCATCAAAGATGTTGACGTCTGAGGCTGCTTCTTTCCTCTTAAAATAAAACCGGTGAAATCCTGAATTAAACTTAAATTCATAAATTTATCATATAGCCGCATACATCAAGTTAAGAGGAACATTAATCACAAATCATATTATATTTTATTAATTAGACAATTGGAGTGTCACGATCCAAAAATTCACCGATTGTGATGGCACCTAACCCAACCCATTAGGTAAGCCAACTAATAACTATCTAATTCCATCAATATTAAATAAATAATTAAACATAGGAGTTATTTGAATCTTATACAATTTCCAAGGACTGGTAGTACAAATCATGAGCTTCTAAGAATAGAGTTTACAAAGCTGATATGAAATAATTCCATCTTCTGTTTGAAAAGTACATAAACAGAGTTTTATAAATCCACGGCTACCATAAACAAGAGGCAGCCACAACCGGAATGCAGGAACTTCTTTCAATTCAGCTCTCATCGAACACATCAACATCGACATCCGAAATCTACACACAATATGTAAGAAGTGTAGTATGAGTACAACCGATCTCATGTACTCAATAAGTGACAAACCTAAATTTAGGTTGAAAGTAGTGAGTAGTGACAAGCTGGACCATAGTCGGGTCCAACACCAGAAGCTAACAACAATTCATAACAATATAGAGTATATAATTAAGGAAGTAACTCAGAGATAAGATGCTCAGCTTTTTCATAATTTTTTTTCCTGAAAAATAGTTCTGTTTTTTTAAGAATATCAGTGAAAACCCAAATTCTTTACCGAGAACGCCATGAAGTATGAGGGTTTGAAAAACTATATTTCTTTTTCTAAAATTCTTTTCATAATAAATAAGATGTTTTATTTTCTTTCTAGATAGCAACTGTGAGATACCTCTCTATGACCACATATCAATGTGTGTAAAATGTCATGAATGACGCGATGCCGTACAACATGAGAAAAATATGTCTCTATGCATGTATGTCATATATGCATGTCAATGCCATGTATCTCAAAGATGAATCATGTACTCACACTCTCAGAATACTCAACCTCACTGTATCATACTTTCCACTCATCATACTCAACCACTCAGTACTGCATATGACCCATACGGCCCAGGAAAATCCATCCCGGAACATATACAACACTGACTATCAGTCACCCAGTACTGAGGAAATAGGCCAAATCCAGCCTCATGGAGAAGATCCATCTCCAGGTATCAAGTACTTCGGACCAATCCATGACCAGGGAAATCCATCCCTCCATAATAAATATATGCTCAACCACTCGGTACTGCATATGGACCATGCGGCCCAGGAAAGATCCATCTCGAAATATATATATCACTGACCATCGGTCTCCAGTACCGAGGAAAACATGCCAATCCAGCCTCACGGAGAAGATCCATCTCTATACCAAGGGAAGATCCATCCCTGAATATAATCAACCGCGCCCACTGGGGTGTGCAAACTCCAGAGGGGCTCCTTCGGCCCAAGCGCTATAACAAGCCAATCATGGCATAAATCAATCAGGCCCTCGGCCTCACTCAGTCATAAATCAATAAAACATGCTGCGGCGTGCAGCTCGATCCCATAACTGCCACTCATAATCAGGCTCTCGGCCTTACTCAGTCATCAATCTCTCCAGTCTCACCCACGGGCTCACAATACCATAAAAACTGACCCGAAATAATGATATGATGTATCAATAAGTAATAACAGAGACTGAGATATGATATGAATGTATGAATGCGACTGAGTATGAAATATCAATGAAATCGATGAGATGACAACAAGAAACGACCACTATGGGTCCCAACAATATTAGCATAAAGCCTAAACAAGATATTTAGCATGATGTACAGCTCAATTTACTTTATCACATGGTGAAAACACAGATATCAAAAATTTAGGGCCACCATACAGTGCCATGGAAATAAGGGAGTCACAATTCATAGGGTGCACACTCACACGCCAGTCACCTAGCATGTGCGTCACCTAAACACCAATCACATAGCACATAAGTTCGGGTTTCATACATTCAGCACTAAGTTTAAAAGAGTTACTTATCTCAAACAAGCCAATTCCAAATGCCAAGCAAGCCAAACAATTCTCCAAGAATGCCATCATGCGCGTAGCGACCTCCGGACGGCTCAAAACTAGCCAAAAGCAGCTCCAATGCATCAGATAAAGCTCAAGGAAGTAATTACAAATGATAAAGATTGACTCCTACATCAAATCCCAAATCTGGCCAAAAATAACACCCCGGGCCTGCAGCTTGGAACCCGACGAAACTCACAAAATCCAAAAATCCATTCAATTACGAGTTCAACTATACTAGTTTCACTCAAATCTGACTCCAAATTGATGTTCAAAACTCAAAAAATTCATATTATAAAACTTTAGGCCAAAACCCCCAATTTTTATCTCAAAATATTAACTAAATGATGAAATCAGTGATATATCCACATATACTGACCAAATCCGAGTTAGAATCACTTACTCTGATGAATTTCTTGAAAAACCCCACGAGGAATCGTCACAACCCGAGCTCCCAAAGTCCAAAATGTGAAATAAAACCCTAAGCCTCGCTTATATAGTACTTCCTCTGAACTTCATTGTGTGGTCCGCACAAATCCAAGTGCGGCCACACACTGCCCAAATCCTACGGTTGCACAAAATCGTGCGGCCGCACACCACAGTTTCCTCCAAACCAGGTTTCAGTATTTTGACCATAACTTTCTCTACAAATGTCTAAATGAAGACTTTTTTACCTTTCTGGAAACTATACAGGAAGAGCTACAACTTTTATTTTGAATCATCTCAAAATTCTTTGTAGATCAAAAGATATAAGCTTCTGAAGTCGGACCATCGAGTCTGCAGAACTCCCTTAAGTACGGCCGCAGACAAAATTATGCGGTCCGCACTCCTCCTCTGAGGTCCGCATTTTTCTGTTGCGGTCCGCACTCTTATGTGCGGTATACACCTCTCCTTCACCTCAGCACCCTAAAATTGTGGTCTGTACCCCTAAAAGTTACAGAACAATATCAGAGTGCCGAAATGCCCGAACTCACTCAAAACTTACCCCGAAACACAGCTGAGGCCCCCGAGACCTCAACCATAGGTACCATCAAGTCCTAAAACACCATATAAACTTAGTCGAGCCCTCAAATCACATCAAACAACATTGAAAACATGAATCTCATACCAATTCAAGCTTCATAAACTTGAAACCTCAAACTTCTATAACCGATATCGAAACCTATCAAATAATGTCCGATTCACCACAAATTTTGCACACAAGTCATAAATGATATAATGGACCTATTCCAATTTCAGGATTTCGATCTCGATATCAAAAAGTCAACTCCCCGGTCAAACTTCCAAACTTAAATTTTTGAATAACCTGAAAATCAAAACCAACGATTCACATAAGTCATAATACATCATATGGAGCCACTCATGCTCTCAAACAACCGAGAAAGGTATAAATGCTCAAAAAGATCGATCGGGTCGTTACATAGAGGTCAAATTTACGACTGCTATCTGAATCAACTTGTTTTAATTGTATTGACTATCAGTTATATATCCATGTTGATGAAATGGAAGCAAATCCAAAAACTATAAAACTATTAATTCCAATACCATATAAGAAAATTTAGCAACATGCATATCCTAGAAAGAAATCAAGAAACACGATCCACCGTGCCAAAGGCTGTGTTGATCATAACTAGCCCTCCATTTTATGTACGAGCTTTCAGTTTGAGTCCCGGGAAGAAGTTGTGATAGAGAGTACTCCTAATGTGAAATTTTTCGGCGCGAATTTGAATTTATCGGAACACAAAGCTAGTAAAAAAAAGAAGAAATTTTGATCCTTTTGTATGTCATTGATAATGGAAGAGTGGGAATAACCACACTATTAAATATCTTAACGTGAAATGAAAATGAAGTTGTGATGACCGGATAGGTCATCTTACGATTTAAAACTAAATTCTATATTTCGAGGCTTTAAACAATTTATTTTATCCCTCCTCCATTTATGTGCACAGTCCGGGCATGTTTCTGAAAAGGTTTTATGTTGAAAGATGATAAAATAAGAATTTTTGCCTTAAAAGTTAATTTTAGTTGACTTCAGTCAATATTTTGAGTGAATAGACCCAGACCCGTGTTTTGATGATCCCGGTGGGTCCGTATTGAAATATGGGACCTGGGCGTATGTACGGAATCGAATTTAGAGGTCCCTAGCTCGAGATATGAATTTTTTTGTTGAAAATTAAAAGTCTAAAAATTCAATGGTTTTAAGAATTGATCAATGTTTGGCCTTGTTGATACCAGGTCTGTATTTTAGTTCCGGAGCTCGGTATAGGTCCAATATAATATTTATGACTTGTTTGTGAAATTTGGTGAGAAACGGGGTTAGTTTGCATGATTTAGACGTCCAGTTGAGAAATTAGAAGTTTCAAAACCTTCTTGAAAATTTCATTTGATTTGGTGTTAAATTCATAGTTTTAGGTGTTATTTTGGCAATTTGATTCTGCGAGCAAGTTCGTATGATGTTTTAAGACTTGTGTGCATGTTTGGTTTGGAGCTCCAAGGGTTCGGGTGAATTTCGAATAGGCTACGGAGTGAATTGAACTTAGAAATCATAGCTGGTGTGCTTCAAGTATGCAGACTTCGCATTTGCGAAGAAGTATCGCATTTGCGAGCAATGGGGCTGGAAGGGGACCTTCGCATTTGCGAACAATTGTCCCCATTTACGAAGAAAGTAGGACTATGGAAGCTTTGCATTTGTGAAGGATTTCTCACAATTGCGGGGTTCACAATTGCAAATCCCTGGTCGCATTTGCGATATCTGTAGTTGTGTAAAACATAACTTAGACAGAATTTTTGCTAATTTTTCAAAACTTTCAAAACAAGAAACCCTCTAGGCAATTTTTCAAAGATCATTTCTTCTCCAAATCATTGGTAAGTGATTCTTAACTAGTTTCTTTCAATCTTTCACTTCATTTTACAAGATTTCAACTTAAAATCTAAGGTTTTTGTGGTGAAATTGGAGATTTTTAATTCAAAATTTGGAAATTTAGACTTCAAATTAAGGTCGGATTCCAAAACCAATTATATATTCGGGCTCGGGAGTGAATCAGTAATCGGGTTTTGGTCCGAATTTTGGATTTGGACCAAGCGGTCTCGGGTGTTGACTTTTGTTGACGTTTTCAAAAATTGCCTAAATTGAATTCTTTGCAACCGTGGGTAGTTCCTAAAGCTTAAATTAAATCGTTTGGTCGATACTTTTCTAAATTCCATTGGCCTGGAGGCTTGTTTGAAGGGAAAAGCTGTGGTTGAGCTTTGAGTTTGGCTTTAGAGCGAGGTAAGTATCGTGGTTAACCTTGGCTTGAGGGATTAGGTCTCATTTGCCTATTTGCTATGTGTTTGAATGTTTGGTAAATCGTATAGGTAAGGTGACGAGTACCTATGTGTTGGTGTCAAGTTATAGCATGCGAGTGGGTCATATTCTTGCAATTGTTGCTTTCCCTGATCATATTATCCATGTTTAGACTAGGTAATCATTATGTCGATCGCTCTTATCGTGTTTACAGACTTTGGTATTGATTCAAAGTTGGGATTGGTATTATGGAGCCAAATGTTGAAGTAAGGCTTATTCTTGTTATTTCTATCTCCCTGCTATTATTGTTCATTGTTTTGGTGAGGGAGAGTGTTAATGCACGAAGAGTGATGTCGTGTCATGTTTTGTGAGTATTAATGCATGAAGGGTGATGTCGTGCCATGTTATGAGAGAGTTAATGCACGAAGGGTGATGTCATGTCGTTTTCATTGCTTCATATGGTGAGGGTGAGAGTAAAAGCGCGAAGGGTGATGCTGTATAGTTTTCTTTACTACTTTTACTTGTTTCTATCTATTTAATGCATATTGGTTGATCAAGTCTTTATCACTGCTTTGATTCCTTATCTTGTGATCCCCTCAGCATTCCCCCTCCCAATATTACCTACCTTGTTTCTTTTATTACCGTTATTGGTATATGTATCGTTATACTGCACATGCTGTTTGTGGATGTTTTGTCTTAGTCTCATCACTACTTCGCTAAGGTTAGGCTCGACACTTGCCAGTACATAGGGTTGTTTGTACTGATATTGCATTCTGCACTTTCTGTGTAGATTTTGGTACTGGACCGAGTTGATCCCGAGTTTAGCTGCTGGTTTCATTTGATCGAAGACCCAAGGTAGTCATGTTGGCGTCCGCAAGCCCTGGCATCCCCTTTTATACATTCTCTTTACTGTTTCATTTGTATAAAAACAATTGTATTTCCTTTAGACAAATTACTTGTAGTTAAATCTTAGAAGTTCTTGAATTGTGACTCTAGATTCTGGGTAGCTTTATATAATAAGATTGTTATGGATTTTTGCACTCTTTTCAACTTGTTATGGTTTAGTTGTTGTTAATCACTGAAAGGTATAAGAATTGGTTTAATGATCTCTAACGATGGCTTGCCTAGCAAGTGAAATGTTAGGTACCATCACAGTCCTGACGATGGGAATTCCAAGTTGTGACAAGTTGGTATTAGAGCACTAGGTTGCCTAGGTCTCACAATTCAAGAACATGCTTACTAGAGTCTGGAGGATCGGTACGGAGGCATCTGTACTTATCTTCTAGAGGCTATGAAGTTTAGGAACAAATATCACTTCTATTCTTCTCTGTCATGCGATTTTGTCCTCTCATTGGTAAACGAACACTTCTACTCTTGTTCCTTCGCAGATGGCGAGGACACGTACCGCATCTTTAGCTGCGCAGGATCCAGAGCCCCCTGTGGCAGCTCCTACGAGGGTCAGAGGTCGAGACCGTGCCAGAGGCCAAAGCAGAGGCAGGGCTCAACCCAGAGCTCAGGCAGCAGCACCAACGGCGGAGCCTTAGGTAGAGTTTGATGAGGAGACTCTAGCCCAGATCGTTCCAGCAGGACCAACTCAGGTCCCAGAGGGGTTCATCGCCACCCCGGTACTTCAGGATGCATTTGTCCGTCTAGTGGACCTCATGGAGAGTATGGCACAGGCTGGCACATTTCCTGTAGCACCAGCTATCTCTCAGGTTGGAGGAGGAGAACAGACTCCCGATACTCACACTTCGGAGCAGATAACTCCCCAATTTTAGACTCTAGGAGCTCAGTCCGTTGGGGTAGTTCAGCCGGGTGCTGCGGCACAAACCGGTGATGGATCATCTATGTCATCTGAGGCCTTATGGCGATTGGATAGGTTTACCAAGCTTTTCCCAGTTCACTTCAGCGGTGTATCTTCAGAGGATTGCCAATGTTGCTTGGCGAGTTGAGATGGTACTAGCTCATGGGAGTGGTCAGGGATCTGACAAGAGACCTCATCATTCCAGTCTATTCGGCGGTGCCTCGTATGGAGGCAGAGGTACTTATGGTAGAGGCCACCCTCCCAAGTCATTTCATTCGGCACTTCAGGATTCTCACAGTACTTCAGGTGGCCGTGGCCCTTATATGCATTATTCCGATCAGCTAGCCTATAGTACACCACCATCTCCTATTTGTGCACCTCCACTCCAGAGTTTTGAGGGTGGTTACTCAGGCCGATAGGGTCAGTTTCAGGTTCAGCAGTCACAATAGCCAAGGTCTTATTATACTTGTGGTGATCCGAGGCACATAGCTAGGTTTTTCCCTCGAGCATCAAGCAGTTCTCAGCATCAGGATTCTCATGCCATGACTCCAGCACTAGGTGGTTCACCGCCCGTGTAGCCAGCTAGAGGTAGGGGTCAGACAGCTAGAGGTGGATGTCGGGGCATTAGAGGTGGAGGTCAGGCCGCTAGAGGTGGAGGCCAGTTAGACAGGGCCCGTTCTCGAGATGTAGTTTATAGTGGTGGGGCCCAACCAAGATGTTGTGCTTTTCCAGCCAGGCCTGAGGCTGAGTCATCTAACGCGGTTATTATAGGTACAGTTTTAGTTTGTAGTAGAGATGCCTCAGTTCTATTTGATCCGGGTTCTACTTATTCTTATGTGTCATCTTATTTTTGCTTCATATTTGGTTGTGCCTCGTGATTCTTTGAGTGCCCCTGTGTATGTGTCCACCCATGTAGGAGATGTTATTGTTGTAGATCGCATTTATCGCTCATGTGTGGTTACCATTGGGAGTCTTGAGACTCGTGTAGATCTCTTGCTTCTCTATATGATCGATTTTGATGTCATTTTGGGTATGGACTGGTTGTCACTCTATCACGCTATATTGGATTGTCATGCTAAGATAATGACCTTAGCCTTGCAAAGGTTGCCTCGATGGGAGTGTAGAGGGACTCTAGGCTATTCTACCAGTAGGGTTATCTCGTATGTGAAGGCTCAGCATATGGTCAAGAAGGGGTGTTTAGCTTATTGTCTTATACCTGCGATTCTAGTGTGGAGGTTCCTTTCATGGATTCAGTACCTATTGTTCGTGAGTTTCTAGAGGTGTTTCCTGCAGACATACCGGGGATGCCACCCGACAGAGATGTTGACTTCTGTATTTATTTGGCTCCGGGCACTCGGCCCATTTCTATTTCGCCATACCGAATGGCCTCGCCGGAGTTGAAAGAATTGAAGGAGTAGTTGCAATATTTGCTTGATAAGGGATTCACTAGACCTAGTGTCTTGCCCTAGGGTGCGACCATGTTGTTCGCGAAGAATAATGATGGATCGATGAGGATGTGCATAGATTATTGGCAGTTGAACAAAGTCACCATCAAGAAGAAGTATCCATTGCCAAGGATTGTCGACTTATTTGATCAGCTTCAGGGTCTCAAGATGTTTTCAAAGATCGATTTGAGGTCTGGCTACCATCAGTTGAGGATTAAGGCATCCGATGTCCCTAAGACAGCTTTTCGGACTCGGTATGGGCATTATGAGTTTCTAGTGATGTCATTTGGGCTGACAAATGCCCCAACAACATTTATGGATTTTATGAACCAGGTGTTCAAGCCCTATTTGGATTCCTTTGTGATTGTGTTTATTGATGATAGTTTAGTATACTCCCGCAGTCGAGAGGAGCATGAACAACATCTTCAAATTGTTCTTCAGACTCTGAGAGACATCCAATTATATGCTAAGTTCTAAAAATGTGAGTTTTGGTTGAGCTCGGTTGCTTTCTTGGGGCATGTTGTGTTGGCAGAGGATATTCAAGTGGATCCTAAGAAGATTGAGGTAGTCAAGAACTGGCCTAGACCCACATCAGCTACATAGATTCAGAGTTTCTTGGGATTGGCAGGCTATTACTAACAGTTGTGTAGGTGTTCTCATTTATAGTAGTCCCGTTGACCAGGTTGACCCAGAAGGGTGCCCCGTTTAGATGGTCAGATGAGTGTGAGGCGAGCTTTTAGTAGCTCAAGACTACTTTGACTACGACACCGATGTTGGTATTGCCCACAGGTTCAGGGCCTTATACAGTATATTGTGATGCATCTCGTATTGGTCTGGGTACGGTATTGATGTAGGGTAGCAAGGTAATTGCATATGCTTCACGACAGCAGAAGGCTCATGAGAAAAATTATCCTATTCACGACTTAGAGTTGGCAGTCATTGTTCATGCGCTAAAGATTTGGAGGCACTATTTTTATGGAATGTTGTGTGAGATGTTCATGGATCATCGGAGTTTGCAGTATTTGTTCAAGTAAAAGGAGCTCAATTTGAGGCAGAGAAGGTGGTTGGAACTATTGAAAGACTATGATATTTCCATCTTGTATCATCCTAGAAAGGTCAACATGGTGGCCGATGCTTTGAATAAGAAGTCAGTGAGTATGGGCAGCCTTGCATACATTCTAGTCGGTGAGAGACTGCTTGCATTTGATGTTCAGGACTTGTCCAATTAGTTCGTGAGGTTGGATGTTTCTGAGCCCAGTCGTGTCCTAGATTGTACGGTCGCTCGGTTTTCATTGTTTGACCGCATAAGGGAGCGGCAGTATGATGACCCTCATTTGCTTTTCCTTAGGGACACAGTGCTGCACGGTGATTCCAAGCAGGTTACGGTTGGAGACGATGGGTTTTGAGGATGCAGGGTCGTGTTTGTGTGCCTAATGTGTGTGGACTTCGTGAGTTAATTCTAAAGGAGGCCTACAATTCTAGGTATTCTATTCATCCAGGAGCTGTCAAGATGTATCAGGACTTGCGGCAGCATTATTGGTGGAGGAGAATGAAGAAAGATATAGTGGCATATGTGGCTCGGTGCCTAAATTGTCAGCAAGTAAAGTACGAGCATCATAGACTTGGTGGTTTGCTTCAGAAGATAGAGATTCTTGAGTGGAAGTGGGAATGTATTACCATGGATTTCATTGTTGGACTTCCACGGACTCAGAGGAAGTTCGCTGCAGTTTAGGTCACTGTGGATAGATTAACCAAGACAACGCATTTCATTCCCATGGCAGTTACCTATTCTTCAGAGAGATTGACAGAGATTTATATTCGTGAGATCGTTCATCTTCACGATGTGCCCATGTATATCATTTTTTATCAAGGTACACAATTCACCTCACATTTCTGGAGGGTAGTACAACGTGAGTTGGGTACGCATGTTGAGCTTAGCACAACATTTCATCCTCAGACGGACTGACAGTCCGAGCGCACTATTCAGATATTGAAGGATATGTTTCGCGCTTATGTTATTGACTTCGGAGGTTCGTGGGATCATCTCTTGCCGCTAGCCTAGTTCGCCTACAACAATAGCTATTAGTCGAGCATCTAGATGGCTCCCTATGAAGCATTATATGGTAGACGGTGTCGATCGCTGGTTGGATGGTTTGAGTTGGGGAGGTTCAATTATTGGGTACAGATTTAGTACAAGATGCCTTCGATAAGGTTAAGATCATTCAGGATAGACTTCGCACAGCTCAGTCCAGGCAGAAGAGTTATGCCGACCGTAAGGTCCGTGATAATGCATTCATGGTTGGAGAGAGAGTGTTGCTTCGTGTGTCACCCATGAAGGGTGTAATGAGATTCGGAAAAAGGGCAAGTTGTGCCCTAGATTCATCGGGCCTTATGAGATTCTTGAGCAAGTGGGAGAGGTGGATTACCCACTTGCGTTGCCACTTGGTTTATTAGCAGCCATCCAGTGTTCCATGCTTCAGAAGTATCACAGTGATCCATCCCACATGTTAGACTTCAGCACTGTCCAGCTGGACAAGGATTTGACCTACGAGGACGAGTCGATAGCTGCTCTAGACTGGCAGGTTCGTCAGTTAAGATTGAAGAGTTATCCTTTAGTCCAAGTGCAGTGGAGAGGTCATCCAGTTGAGGCAGCTACTTGGGAGTCCGAGTCGGATATGCGGAGTAGATATCCCCACCTTTTCACCAGTCCATGTACTTTTCTATGTCCGTTCGAGGACGAACGATTGTTTTAGAGGTGGAGAATGTGATGACCCGATAGGTCATCTTATGATTTAAAATCAAATTCTGTGTTTTGAGGCTTTAAACACCTTATTTTATCCATCCTCAATTTGCGTTGAAAGATGATAAAAATAAGAAATTTGCCTTAAAAGTTCATTTTAGTTGACTTCGATCAATGTTTTGAGTAAACGGACCCGGACCCGTATTTTAACGGTCCCGGTAGGTCCGTATTGAAATATGGGACCTGGGTGTATACCTGGATTCGAATTCGGAGGTCCCTAGCTCGAGTTATAAATTATTTTTGTTGAAAATTCAATGGTTTTAATAATTTATCAATGTTTGGCCTTGTTGATACCGGGTCCGTATTTTGGTTCCGGTGCCTAGTACAGGTCCAATATAATATTTATAACTTGTCTATAAAATTTGGTGAGAAACGAAATTGTTTTGACGTGATTCGGATGTCCGGTTGAAAAATTAGAAGTTTGAAAACTTTCTTGAAAATTTTATTTGATTTGGTGTTAAATTCGTAGTTCTAGGTGTTGTTTTGGCGATTTGATCGCGCGATCAAGTTTGTATGATATTTTAAGACTTGTGTGCATGTTTGGTTTGGAGCCCCGAGGGCTTAGGTGAGTTTCAGATAGGCTACAAAATGAATTGCACATAAAAATCATAGATGGTGTGCTTCAGGTCTGCAGACTTCGCATTTGCGAGCAGTGGGGTTGGAAGGGGACCTACGTATTTGCGAAGTTTAGGATCGTAATTGCGATCATCACGGGCCACATTTGCAAACAATTGTTCGCATTTGCGAAGATAGCAGGGCTGGGGAAGCTTCGCATTTGCGAAGGATTTCTCGCAATTGCGAACCCCTGGTCGTATTTGCGACATCTGCATCTGTGTAAAACTTAACTTAGATGGGATTTTTGCTCATTTTTCAAAACTCTCATAACAAGACACCCTCTAAGCGATTTTCCAAAGACCATTTCTTCTACAAATCATTGGTAAGTGATTCTAAACTAGTTTCTTTCAATCTTTCACTTCATTTTACAAGATTTCAACTTAAAATCTAAGGTTCATGGTGGAATTGGAGATTTTTGGGTAGAAACTAGTGATTTCAAAATTTGGGGATTTTGACCTTAAATTGAGGTCGGATTCCAAAACCAATTATATATCCGAGCTCGGGTGTTAATGGGTGATAAGTTGGGATTTTGACTACTTATTTGCGCTCTTTTACTTTTGTTTTAGCTCAAAATTGCTTAAAGGTGTTCCCGAAAACTAATGAAATATGCTTTCTTGCAGGAGTGTTAGAACATGAGCCACAGAAATAAAAATCAACTCAAGAAGGAGTAAATTTGGACAAAGAACAAAACATGGCTAAAAGGGGCACAGTGCGAACCGCACAAAAGTGAGTACGGCCACAGAATCTAAGGGCGACCTTTGATAGAATTTCAAGGAAAAATGCGGACCGCACAATTCTAGTGCGACCACAGAAGATGAAGTTTAGAGAATTGTATTTTTGGGCCATGAAGAAGTGCAGACCGCACCATTATTGTGCGGCCGTAGGATGTCAAGTGCAGCCACATTCATAATTTTGCGGTCCGCAGAAGAGAAAAATCAGAGAGCCATGTTTTAGTCCAAGTTCAAGTGTGCGACCGCACTCAGAATTGTGCGGTCCGCACAATCAAATGAAGTGCGGCCACATCCCACTTTTATGCGACCGCAGAAAGCCTAGTTGACCCGTCAAGCTCAGAGTGCAGACCGCACATAGAATTGTGTGGTCGTACAACCTCCACAGGGGCATTTTTGTCAGATATTTTCAGCTTAGTATAAATAGAACTTTTTATCATTTTTAGGTTAAGTTGTATCAGTGTAGAGCACCTGAGCCATTTTTCTTTAGTGTTTTGAGTAATATTGTACTAGATTAGCTTCTAAACATTATATTTTCTTTCCCTAATCAATTATTATGCATTCTATTTTAATTTCTTCATTTTTCATGAGTAGCTAAATTTCTAGCTAGGGTTGTAGCCCAACCCTAGTGTGGGAACTTAATGGGTGTTTAATTTAGGACTTGTTTGTGATTGAGTTAGTGATATTTAGCCTAGTTCTTGCTTGAATTCAAGAATTAATGGTTGCAAACATTGATTCATGCCTAATTGACTTAGTCTCTACTTGAGAAAGAGAGACTAAGTCTAGGAAAGCTTAGCTAACATGAAATTGGGGTGAACTCAAGAAATTGATAGCCCTAATAAAAGGGTCAAATATAGAGATAGTAAGACCTGACTTGAGCTTATATCACTTGTTTTGTGCAATACCCATTTGGACTTGAGAAAGCTAAATTGGGCAAAATCACTCAAACTACCGAGAGGTATAAAGTGGGTAATTGCGTGTGATTGCTATATTATAACTCTGACCAGTCAAACTTGCCCTAGAGTTTACAACCCATTAGATAACCACCTAGGTGGAAGTCACGACCCTAGATCTTTTATCATTTGAAAAATAACCAAAATCAAAAATACTATTTTCTAGTTTTATAATTGCAATCAATAGCTTAAAGTAGAAATAGAAACAACAAACAAGAATGTGGAAGTGTAATTTGAGGCACATCATATAATTACACTAAATATATACCTAATATCAATTGTAACTCCCTATGGATTCGACCTCGCCTTGAGTTGGGTTTTTATTATTGCTTCGACTGCCTCACTACCTATATTTGTGGTGTGAGTTTGGGCGACATCAATGGGTAATCGGGTTTTGGTCCGAATTTCGGGTTTGGACCAAGCGGGCCCATTGCCTTTTGTTGACTTTTTCAAAAATAGCCTAAATTGAATTCTTTACAATTATGGGTAGTTCCTAAGGCTTAAATTGAATCGTTTGGTTGGTAATTTGCTAGATTCTATTGGTTTGGAGGTTTGTTTGAAGGAAAAGGTTGTGGTAGAGCTTTGAGTTTGGCCATTAGAGCAAGGTAAGTGTCGTGGTTAACCTTGGCTTGAGGGATTATGCCTCATTTGCCTATTTTCTTTGTGCTTGAATGTTTGGTACATTGTATAGGTGAGGTGACGAGTACCTATGCATTGTTGTCAAGTTATAGCATGCAAGTGGGTCTTATTCTTGCAATTGTTACTTTCCGTGATCATATTATCCATGTTTAGACTAGTTAATCATTATGTCGATCGTTCTTATCATGTTTACGGACTTTGGTATTGATTGAGTATTGACTCAAAGTTGGGATTGATATTATGGAGCCAAATGTTGAAGTAGGGCTTGCTCTTGTTATTTCTATCTCTATGTTGTTATTGTTTATTGTTTTGGTGATGGAGAGTGTTAATGCACGAAGGGTAACGCCGTGCCATATTTTGTGAGTGTTAATGCACGAAGGGTGATGACATGCCATATTGTGAGCGTTAATACATGAAGGGTGATGCCATACCATGTTGTGAGAGAGTTAATGCACGAAAGTTGATGATGTGCCATTTCCATTGCTTCATATGGTGAGGTTGAGAGTAAAAGCACGAAGGGTGATGCCGTACAGTTTCCTTTACTACTTTTACTTGTTTCTATCTGTTTAAGGAATATTGGTTGATCAAGTCTTTATCACTGCTTTGATTCCTTATCTTGTGATCACCTCAGCATGCCCCCTCCCAATATTACCTATCTTGTTTCTTTTATTAATGTTATTGGTATATGTATTGTTAAACTGCACAAGTTGTTTGTGAGTGTCTTGTCTTAATCTCGTTACTACTTCACCGAGGTTAGGCTCGACACTTACCAGTACATGGGGTCGGTTGTACTGATACTGTACTCTGCACTTTTTGTGCAGATTTTAGTACTGGACCGAGTTGATCCCGAGTTTAGCTGCTGGTTTCATCTAATCGGAGACCCAAGGTAGTCCTGTTGGCGTCCGCAGGCCCTCGCGTCCCCTTCTATACATTCTCTTTACTGTTTCATTTGTATCGAAAATAGTTGTATTTCCTTCAGACAAATTACTTGTAGTTAAATCTTAGAAGTTCATGAATTGTGACCCCTGATTCTGGGTAGCTTTATATGTTAAGGTTTTTATTGATTTCCGCACTCTTTTCAACTTGTTATGATTTAATTATTGTTAATCACTGAAAGGTTTAAGAATTGGTTTAATGATCTCTAACGTTGGCTTGCCTAACAAGTGAAATGTTAGGCGTCATCACGATCCCGACGGTGGGAATTCCGGATCGTGACAGAAGTACTAAATTATATTTGGCTAAAAATTGAAGCGAATCGAGATAAAATGGCATAAAGAATGAAGGATCATGAGAAAGGAAACATTGGTTCCTAATTAGCCAAACAAAAGTCTAAGACACAGCAGCATTCAATTTACAAATTCAGAAACTCAAGAGGACACAAATGATGATTCACAGATTCGTATCAGAATTCAGAAGGAAGAAAGACATTTCCCTATAAGTTTTCTTCTATCTGAATTATAAAAATAAATAAATACACAAAAAATGAAAAGAAGAATTAATAATAAAGGCACGAGATAATGATTTGGCGTGTAAGTTTGCACCAAACACCGAGAGATTTGCTTCAGCTTGTGGCAGGGCTCGAGGAGAATATACATTGATGAATAGTCATGTGATTGTAGAGAAAAACAAACTCTTTTTTTTTTTTTCAAATATCATTTTATAGAATAATAAATTAAATAGAAACTGGTATATATCATTTGTAAACAATATATAATAATCAATAAATATTAAAAGCACTTGAAAGTCCTAACATGTCTTTGTTTGCTTCAAATAAATCTTCCACCTTGTGGCTTTTAACAATCACTAATATTTGAGTACGTGCGTTACGCGTGTATCCTATCTCAATAAATATATAATTTTAAGAATGCACATAAATATTATATTAAAATTTTGCGTTTCAATTATAAAATAAAGGTTAATTAAAGAAAAGTGTGAGTTCCTGAAGATGATAATTGTTGATCTTATTTAGCTAATTCTATAAAAGAAGAAATGTGATAATAGAAGTCTTCATCAATCATCTTTGTTCATATTTTAAAAGCACTATTCCTTTTAATCAAATACCGTTCATTTTTTTTACTCTCCGTAAGTGCACTCTATATTGGATAAAATTATAAATACATACAAAGTACTTTTTTAGAAAATCATAGTTTTTTATTCTATTAAAAAAGGTCAAGTAATAAATATAAGAAAATAATAAATTTAGTACTTTACATAGGATAAATTTCGTATGATCAAGAATAGTTCTTTTAATTAATGTATTTTTTAAATCCAAGTAGAGTTTATTTGTTTCTCCATAATTAGAAATTAGAAAGGCAAATTCATTTCGATGTAGAGCCTCAGCTTGTATTTATGCAAACAAATAAAATTTCAAGAGGTAAGTTCATCATAATTAAAATTGTCTAGCAATAATTTAAATCAAGTACTAATAGTTTTTCACTTGATTTGTTATTCAAGTGATGGACTCACTTGAGTTCAAGTTGACTCTTTTAATAAATCGCAACCTAAACTAAAACTTGAATTCAAGTGAGGATATTACGTGTTTGCTATTTTATAATAATAGAATATTTATGATGTTAAACATTAGGAGTTCTTACACAATTCAAACAAAAAAAATTAATATTCGAAACATTTAATTTCAAATCTAAACATTCGGAATCGATAAATTTTTAGTTAATTTTAAATTCTTAAATATTAGAAAATAATTAAATGATAATTTTGTTAAATGTGAAATCTATTTTCAAAGATAAAAATACCTAACGATTCCCAAAAAGAATTCATGCTTTTATCTTGAAAATCATGTTATTCCCTTAGCTTTGAATTGAATTAAAATTCATACATTTAAAATTATGTCATTTGTTGCTTGCTCTCGGCCAGAAAACTTGGATGGAAGAACCTGCTTGTTTCATTGCCTTTTGCCTTTACAAGTATTTTTTCTGTCTTTTAAGAGGGAAATTTTGAAATGAGAAAAAGAAAAACCAATAATTTCTATGCTAAAATAAGATATGGAAAACACAGACTCCTAGATCTAAAAAGAATTGAAAGTAGGAGAAGATTTTACAAAATAATTTGATTATCGTGTATTATTATTTTTCCTTAGCAAATTTATTACTACCATAGTCATTTATTCAATTTCCCCAAGTCTCCTGCCTAACTTATGTATCTTTTAGATTATCAATATACAAGTATAAATCAGTACTAAACGTCACGGTAGGATAGATAGAATCCTTCCATAATAATAAGATGTTTCGAGTTTAAGCCCAAAAATAGAAAAGATTCTGATAGAAAACGCTTTCCCTTTTAATGAGTCTTACACGACAAAAATTTGAATTAGTCGGAACACTAGTGGGATACCAAACGCTGGATAGAAAATAAGAAAAATAAAACATAAAAATAAAAAAGACTATGAATCAAATGAGATTCTCCTATTTTATAAAATTTATTAACTTTATATGTGTATATTTTTTTAGTGTAATAGACTCTATCTTACCTTTTTTTTTTCTTCTCTTACTCCGTATCCTCTATCCGTTTTTCCTAGAGGTGAATTTTTATTTGGATGTTAACTATTAGGTGAAAGCTATTTGTTTATAAGTAATATAATTATAGATTACTAACAATTTTTCAAGTAAAATGTAAGAATAATAAATACTATATCAAGTAAATCAAAATGTAACGCGTGCAAAATTTTAATCTTACATAAAGGTCGAGAGACAAAGGATAGAGTTTCTTATGCTTTCTCCGTCAGTGATGTTTGCATACAAGAAATTATAGAGGGTAAACGAATTATCTAATGCGAAGACTTTGATAAATGATAATATATATAGTGATCTTTCACAAAAAAAGGTCAAACTATATGTTACCATATTAGAATATAAACGATAACTAGAAAAAGACTAATTAGATTCTTTGATCAAACATGCGAGAGAGAAAAAATTATACATAAGTCCTCCTAATCTCAAAAGTTATGACCTTAGTTGGTGGTGTTACTATTAGTGCATTATTTAATTTGAAAATCGAGAAAAGAGAGGGGATTAGGGATAGGAGTTTGGAGATTAAGATTGAAAGTGATCTATGAACTAATCTTGTTTAACCATGGCAAATGCAAACTCCTAGCTATCCTCCAACCAAAGGAGTGGAGGGCACCACTCATGCACAAAAATTATGCGCATGAAACAGTTGCACTTACAAAATGTTCACATATCAATTTCTTATAATATTGGTGGCGACTTTTTTTTTTTTTTTTTTTAATTTCCCCCACGATGCTCAGGTATTCGTTTTAGGGCACAACTAATTCGAATTCGCGCTAAGAAGTCCCATTTTGGAGGTAAGGCGTACACTATCAAATGCAATTATATATTTAAGGCTCAAATCCAAAATTTCTGATTAAGAATTGAGGAGTACTTATGACTCCACCGTAATCTTTGATAGCGGCGAGTTAATTTACATGCATTTCTACTATGTCATTGATTCTGTCAACTCTTACCACCATCACAAATATAAAGTAAGTTTGTCTAATCTAAACAAGTTAGAATGTACATTGCATTCATTTACGTACCTAAAAGTGCATATGTACATGTCGGTATGTATATATATTGTATATATCGAATACATACATAGATATAAAAAAAACAGACACCCAAACTCAACACTCCACTATGTGATCGAACACATACATAAGTTTTACATGGATGTAGAAATTTACGCGTGCAAGCATGTCTGGCGGCTAAAGTCACTTGTAACCCTCTCCAAACTCATATAATTGTCTCCCTATCCATTAACCCTATGGTCCCAAGTGGGGACTCTTTTGTTTCCATATTGCCAAGGTGGCATTCAAGAAAGTTTGGAGAGTTGCCTTTAAATGGGGTCCTTTGGTGCCTTGGAGGTAGGACAAGTACTTAGATGATGTAAGTTTATGTGGGGGTAATAACACAATTCTTGGAGTAGGTCCTAATCGTGGCTTTGGTAGATATCATTTTAGTGTGTAATAGAAAAATGTGATTACAAAAAAAAGGGTTCAATAAAAGGATACAAACTCAAGATTTGGGTCCATCAAAAGACATGTTTTGGTGTCTTTCTATTCTCTAGATCTCTTTTGTAGTTTATTGGTTTTTGTCCATTTGTAGATTCAACCCTCCACCCTTCCTTCCACTCCCCCCCCGAACTCAATCCCTCTACCCTCAAGAGGGGGACATTGGTTGACTTGTACCTTTTCATGTAAAAGTTAGGATTTTCTTAGAATTTGGTTTTTGAGACATACATTCCAAGAAAGATTTGGATTTGGTTCAATATACGAAGTCCACCTTTCCCTCTTTCTCATGTATTTGAATTGGAAGAACTTTTATTATGCTTTTAATGCTTCAAGTATTCGAGGTAAGGAATTTTTTGTTCGATTAAATCGAATTCGTACAGTAACAAGTCTATTATTGGGGTGACCTTGTCCTATTGAAGAAAATTCTAGTATCTAAATCGACTTTGAGATCTAATTAAAAATAAATGAATTTTTACCATTCCACCACATCGTTCGATGATGAGTTGGAAGAATTGTTGGCATATATATACTCAATTAAATTACTAACATAAGACTAAATGAGACTAATATAATAGGCATATATCTTCCCAACTTAATTTGTTGTGGGTAGGTGTATGTGGAAAGTAGATCAATTTATGTGTGTGTGTGGATGATAGGTATACATCTACTAAGAGCAAGAGGGGGGTGGGTTGGTGGTTAGCGTGCAGCACAAAGAGGAAGGGATATTTGTGGTCATAATTTGAGTGTGCCATCCACCCATAAGAATATTAATTGTTCATGAAGCATACATTTCTCAAAATCATTTCTATCCTGATCTCTTAAAACCTTCAATAGTATGTATACCTTTCTTGATTATGTAAAACTCACCACTTACCATCATTATCTTTTTCTATTCCCAATCCTTCCCCTTAACTCTTCTCTCTACTCTTTTCTACCCTCTAATTTTGACAGTCACACAAACACATATTTATACATATATTAATACTACGTACTTACTCTTTACAATGATTGAGGTATAAGTCTTGTAAGGTGAAACACCTAAAGTAACTTAAAAGCTAAGGGGAGAACAGAACCTTTTTTTTTTTTTTTTTTTTTTTGCTATTTATGATGAGTAGATACTACATTACCTTCCTAAAGCTGTGTAATAATCTTCACAATCTTTCTCGAATTGGAATAAATTATTAACTTAGTTTCACCTTGTTGTATGACTTTAGAAGCACAGACAACTTCCATGCTTGATGTTATCATGCAAATACATACACTGTCTAACTAATTCTCATTTTCTTCCTTTTGTTAGTATATTCATCTTGAGTATAACTAATTAATTCTCATTCTCTTGATAAGGTTTGGTTCAATTTTTCTCCTTTTGTTAGTCTATTCGTTTTGAGCATGACTAACAATTATTGACGGTGTAAAAAATATTTTTCGTTATCCAATTCTTTAAGAGCCAGTTATAGTTAATCTTAAGCACCAATCATAGATTGGTAACTCACAATTAAAATGTCGTAAATAATTAACTTAATACAAATAGAAAAGTCGACATAATAATCTAATTTTTTTTATTATAGTGTCAAGCATACATGTTAAACCGAAAACATCTTCTTGATTGTTGTTTCTCCAAGTACTGAAAAAGTGAAAAAACAAACAAAATATTTCCACGATTTATGATTCATATATGAATTGGTAAAACTAAAAACTAAACCCCCTTATTAATTTCTATCTTAGGTCAATTTACTTTGTGTCATATTATTAAATTTGGCTAGGTAGTTGGCAAATTATTTAACGTATCTTTTGTTGTAATGAAATAATTTGAATAGTTTGAATACTATAAGTATTCTAGAAAAAGAAATGATGATGATGATGATAATACATTGTATGAAGCATAAAATATGATGTCAATTGGCTTCTATTTTCATCTACGGACCCCATCCTAATGTATTGTATATTATAATTATATTAAGTTGCCACGCCTGATACTTACTGTTTTATTATGCATATAAGAAATACACAATTGATTATATTTGGGCACGTCTATTAAACTTTATTTTGAAAAGATAATGGTGTCCTTTTCAACCAGTTGAATTTAGCCTCATGCCCCTCCAGTTTCCTCATAGCCATGTTTGTCAAAACAGAGTAGTGCCTTGCCAGGGCTTGCAAAAATAACCTCTAATTCTTTTCGAACAGATATATATATATATATTTTTTCCGAAAAATAAAAATAAAAACTGATTTTCCTTGTAATATTTTTTTTGCAATTCATGTGCAATTACAAGCAGAAAAAACCTAAATTTTCACATCATTCTGCAAGAAAACGGATGTGTTAAAGCACAATTTTATCACCTCTATGAAAGAAAAAGATGGACTGATCTGTAGATCTTTAGCCGATCTCAATTTATTTGGGATTGACACATATTTATTTTTATTGTTGTATAAATTATTTTCAAAGTGTTTTGGCTTAGTGTGTCCACTTGAGCATATCTATATAAGGGAAGAGATATAGATTAGACAAAGCTTGCATGCCTCCTCGTAGCAAACTCTAATAATTGATGTCATGCATTCAAGCATCTTGTTTATAATTATGTCTCTGTTTTACTAAGCTGCTATGTGATTTTCTAGGGTACATTGGTCTCTCATATTTTCAACCTATACACTACACGCTTATTACTAACACATGCAGAATTTCAAGTAAAAGATGTCCACATATATCACTATTTAGTTAGTACATGAGTTTATATTTGAGATTCTGAAGCTTTCATAAGACTCTACTTTAATCCCAAACTAATGTTTACTTTGCTTATAAAATATTATGTACATATATATTATTGTTTTATTATTTTCGTACTGAACAAAACACTCCTTTGTTTGAAGTAAAATTAATACCTCAAATAAGCCATTTATATTTGTATATTTTACTCTCAAGGAGAAAAAATGAGAACAAATTTTTGAAACAATAGGAACACCAATTACAATGGTTTGATTTTTAACATGGGACTAGTTAATAAGAAAGTATGACAGGCTTAATTGATTAGCCTTGGTCAAGAGATAATCGAATTAGATAACATTTCCGATTGTAATATCTTGAATCTTGACCATTTAACTAACCCTCAATTATGATACGGAAATGGGTCAAATATGCCCTTGTACTATGAGAAAATGCTTAAATATACACTTCGTTATACTTTGGGTCCAACGATGTTGTATGAGACTGAGTATTGACCAGTCAAGATCGCTCATGTCCATAAGATGAAAGTAGCAGAGATGTGGATGTTGAGATGGATGTGCGGGCACACCAGGTTAGCTAGGATCATAAATGAGATTATTCGCGACAAGGTGGGTATGGCCCCTATTGAGAACAAAATGCGGGAACTGGTTTGGTCATGTGAGGAGGAGGAGCACAGACGCCCCGGTGAGGAGGTGTGAGAGGTTGACATTGGAGGGCTTACAGAGAGGTAGAGGTAGGCCAAAGAAGAGGTAGGGAGAGGTGATTAGGCAAGGCATGACGCAACTTCAGCTGACCGATGACATGACCCTTGATAGGAATGTATGAAAGTCGAGGATTAGGGTAGTAGAGTAGGTAGTCTAGAGTGTTCATAACAGTAGTATTGACACACAATCTCGCTTTCTGTTGGTAGTAGGTTTTTATTACTAACCGTTGTTTTCTTTCATTGTTGATCACCTTACTGTCTTGTTGTTTTTATTCTACTTTTATATGGCTTATTGGTACTGTTCCTTCTTGTCTTAATTTTCATTAATGTAGTGCTTATGCTTTCCAGAGCCGAAGGTCTATTGGAAATAACTTCTCTATCCTCACAAGGTAGGGTTAAGGTCTGTGTACACAGTACCCTCCCCAAATCCCACGGTGTGGGATAATACTGAGTATATTGTTGTTGTTATATTTTGGGTCCAAATATACCCTTGCCGTAATACTATTAGTTCAAATATACCTCTCTTCCGTTAAGTTTGTCCAAGATAGACATCCAATCCTATATAGCACTGATATTTGATGAGGTGGATGCAACATGGCACGCCACCTCAGCGTCCCTAACCCATTTTGTAAAATAGATTTGGGGCAATAGTGGTGGAGGGGAAGAAAATTTTATTGGTGGATAAAAAAAATAAAAGGGAGGGGTAAAAAGGGTTAAGGTGCTCACCTCATCAAATGTCAGTATCACGTAGAATCGAATGTCCAACTTGAACAAACTTAACAGAAGAAAAGTATATTTAAACCAATAGTATAACAACATGGGTATATTTAAACCCAAAGTGTAATAAGGGGTATATATATTTTAAACTTTTTTCTCATAGTACATGGGTATATTCAGACATTTTTTATATTATAATAGGTTGTTTTCGAGGTTTGAGCGAAGGAAATAGAGTGAATAGTACTCAAAATATAGACAACAAATGAGGGGAGAAAGAAAAAAAACTTGCGCATGGAAATGAATTTGGATTCATGTTGTTGTCTCAAGAAAAGAAAGATATCTCTCTCTCTCTTCACACAAACAAAACAATTTCATACCATCATCTTGTATTCATTATGCCTACAATTATTATTCTTTGTTGCCTCACCCCCGCATGGCCCCTTTCTCCCCCACCCCCTAACCCTTTTTCCCCCATCTTATTCCCCTATATATACTCACTTCCCTGTTCCACTCTTCCTATCTCCACTTCTTTCTCTGTTTTTTGTTTTTTATCAAACACCTTTCAATTTCAAAGTTTGATCATCAATGGCTGTTTCTGGATTTGAAGGATTTGAAAAAAGGCTGGAGTTACACTTCTCCGGCGACGATCCGGTGATCGGAATGGGTGGTCTCCGGCAGCTGGACTTTGAGTCAATAGAGGAAGTGTTAAATGCAGTACAATGTACTGTAGTGTCAGCTGTTGGAAACCAATATTTTGATTCGTACGTACTATCAGAATCAAGCCTTTTTGTTTACCCTACCAAGATTATTATCAAAACATGTGGCACCACACAACTACTGAAATCTATTCTTCCTTTAATCCAATTCTCAAACGAAATGGGATTTGTCATAAGTGAGTGTAGGTACACAAGAGGCAATTTTATCTTCCCAAAAGCTCAACCTTTCCCTCATACAAAATTCAAAGATGAAATCTTTTATTTACAAGAACAATTACCTATTCATCTTTGTTACAAAAAAGCCTCTGTTATGCCATCAAAATTCATTTCTCATTCTTGGCATGTTTTCACTGCTTGTGACAAATTTTATGACTCTCTTGAAATTAGCATTATACCAAATGAACTTTTCACTATAGAAATTTGCATGACAGAACTAGACCGAGTACTTGCTAGGAAATTCTTTAAACATCCAAATATGGCTGCAAATGAAATGACTGAGATTACGGGTATTAGTGAAATTAATCCAAATGCTTTGATTTGTGATTTTGTGTTTGATCCTTGTGGATATTCAATGAATGGTATTGATGGGGATCGTTATTCTACTATTCATGTTACACCTGAAGATGGTTTTAGTTATGCCAGTTATGAGTGTGTTGGATCAATTTATGATGATCCGAATGATATTATCAATATTTTGAAGAAAGTGGTGCAAGTTTTCCGACCGGGGACTATGTCGATTTCGACTACGTCGACAAGCAACGAGGTTTGGACGAGGATTGTTAAAGCTGTGGAGCCGCTAGGAATGAAATGCCGGAGCTGCACAATGGATGATTTTCTGGCAGTCGGAAGTGTGGTGTTTCAGACTTTTATGTCTTGCCGAAAGTAGGCGACGGTGGGAATGGCAGCGGTGGTAGGAAGGTGGTGAACTGGTGGTGCAACCATTGGTGATGGTAGATATGTGGGAAGAGGTTTTGAAAGCGTAAAGAGAGGGAGTAGGAGACCTTTTTTTTTGTATTTTCTTTTTATCTTATTTTTATTTTGCTAGAGTTTAGTTGAAATTTTTTTAATTAAAAATGAAGTAGAATATTGATATGCATTGGATTGGATAGAGGGATGATCTTGATGATCAATATTGTAAGCTTTGACTTGTGTAGAGTGATGCAAGTAAAAAGTTGCACTAAATTATCCTATAGTGTCATTGTTCGTTTCATGGAAAAATGCAATTACTTAAAATAAAATAAAAAAAGGAAATTTTCAAAAACGATGTAGAAGGAGAAGAGAAGGGAAGATAGTGGGCTTAGGTTGATATATCATGATAATGCACCCCACTTATGTTTGTCACGCCTATAGAAATTGTTTTGAGATTGCCTTGTTAATGTCTTGCAGTAGTGAAAAGTGCATGGATCTTTTTCTTGCTAAGTTTTCATTTTGTCTTCCTTCTCATCTCTTTGTCTTTAATGAGATCTAGCATGGGCTTGTGCTGGTTTTTTCCTCCACAATTAAGCATGCATCTTAATTAGATAAATAATTGTATATAGTTATGGGTGGACAAAAATATAGTATATTTTTATGTAAGCTATTGACATAACATGTTGGAGCGGAAGTCAAGTGGGCCAAGCCACCTTAGCTTAGTTTTAGCTTAAGTCAGTTTTATTGTTTGGCCCATTTGTGTAGTTGATAATTATTTTCATGTACCCAGCCCATTTGTTTATATAAGAGACTTGTACAGTGAATCACAAAAGAAGAAAAAGTACCCGATATTTCTCTTCTACAAAGGTGTATATTCTGCCATTTTTAATCTTATTGTGTTGATCATGAATTCAATAGTTAACATGGTATCAGAGCCCGGAATTGATTAATCCAGTACCGGAGTTTACTTTGTAGTAAGTTTCTAATCGTTTTTCTTCGATTATCAAGTCATTTCATGGTGGTAATCTGTTATGTCCGACGAGATATACTACGACGGTTTTGGTGGTCGTTTGTGGGCGATTATGTGGTTGATTTTCTTCGTTCTTCGATTCTCTTTAAGCATTCTGTTTCGTTGATGACTTGAGAGAAGTTTGGTAAATTTTCCCCAATTTTGAATCCCTAATTTCAATTTTTATCAAACATTTGTTTTTTTGTTGTTGATATGGGTTCAATTAGTGAGGAAATCCCTAATGTTGTTGATAATTCTGTTGTCGCACCTTCGTCCCCCTTGTATTTGCTCCCTTCTGATTCTCCCGACACTGTATTGGTCACTACGACTTTTGATGGCACGGGGTATGGGAGTGGGCGTCGGGGAATGTTGTTAGGTTTATCGTGCAAACATAAGTTGGGAATGATTAATGGTACTGTTACTAACCCGAGTTCCAATTCTGCACTTTTCGAACCTTGGACTAGGTGCAACGACATGGTTGTTGCCTGGATCCTTAATAGTTTAGATAGAGAGATTAGAGAGACTGTGAAGTACACTGAGTCTGCTGAAAAACTTTGGAAGGAAATTGAGCGTCGGTTTGGCCAAGCTAGTGGGATAAAGATTTTTCAAATCCGCAAGGAGATTTCTTCAATTTCTGAGGGTAATTCTACTGTTGCCTCTTACTTCAATAGGATTAAGAAGTTATAGGATGAACTTTCTTTCTCCATTTCACATCCTGAGTGCATATGTGGTTGCAAAGAGGCCTTCCTGAGGTTAGGCGAGGAGCAAAAAGTTCATCAATTTCTTATGGGACTGAACGAGTCTTATTCTACCATTAGGAGAAATATCCTGATGATGAAACCTCTGCCCGATGTTGATAGTGTTTATTCTATGTTGATAAATGATGAAAGTCAGTCTGGAATTCAACCTAATGCTCCTTCTTTCAATTCTGATTCTGTGGCCTTCTCTGCTGGGTTTCAAAAGCCTTATAATCAGCGGGTCAATTTTGATTCTTCCAAGAAAACTAATTTGGTGTGTCGGTATTGCAAGAAGCCTGGTCACTCAGTGGACAAGTGTTTCAAGCTACATGGCTATCCAACTGGTTTTCAGTCTAGGTTTAAGAGGAGTGCAACTTTTGCTCAAGTTTCAGATTCTCAGCCCCTAACACATCCTGAGACTCTTGTTTGTGAGAGCAAACAACTTCATTCTGAAGGAGGGGTTCGCAGTATTACCAAGGAGTAGTTTGATCAGCTTTTGATTCTTCATCAACAGTCCAAAGTCTCACCTGAACCTCATGAAATTTCTGCTGGATCTGCCAATTTTGCAGGTCTTGACTTTGTGAATTCTGGCTTACTTGCTTGCAATTTTTCTAGGGTAGAGAATAGTCCTTGGATAATATATTCAGGAGCAACTAATCACATGACCCCAAACTCTTCCTTTTTGACTAATATTAAACGACTCACTGTGCCTTATCTTGTGATTTTACCGAATGGATATAAGGTAAAGGTAACTTGCACTGGTACTCTCATTCTGTCTCCAGATATTTCTCTTTTCAATGTCCTTCTTGTTCCCGCCTTTCAATATAATCTCATTTCTCTTGCTCAGCTTATCATTCAAATAAATTGTCTAGCTTATTTCTCTTCATCTGTATGTGTTTTGTAGGGCCCTTCTCTGAAGAAGCCATTGGTTCTTGGTAGTCTTCAGGATGGGCTCTATATTCTCAATCCTGCCACTTTTACTGGTTCTTCTACTTCTGCTTTAAGTGCACCCTTTGTAAATACCATTACTGCCAAACATTTACATGAAATGAATAAGAGCAGTAGTTCTATCTCAAATGTTGCATCTTCTGTTTCTATGCCTGATGTTACATCTGATGTTTCTGTGAATAATGTTGTTGTTTCTACATCCACTCAGGCACATGCATTGTCATTTGACCATTCTTGGCATTTAAGACTTGGACACATGCCTTTTAGTAAAATAACGACTATCCCTTTTTTATCTAAGAAGTTACCCAAAAAGCAATCTTTTATGTGTCCTATGTGTCCTATGGCTAGACAACAAAGACTTCCCTTCCCTGAAAGTACTATGCGTTCCACTTCACCTTTCCAGTTAATTCACATAGACCTTTGGGGTCCTTGTCATACCTCTGCTTACAATGGGTTTAAATATTTTATGACTATTGTAGACGATTTTTCTAGAGCCACTTGGACACATTTGTTATCATCTAAAGGAAGTGCTTTCACTCTGCTTCAATCATTCATTTTCATGATACAAACGCAGTTTAATTCCACTATCAAGGTGGTAAGGTCTGACAATGCCTTTGAACTAAGGTCTAGTACTACAGCTTTAGCTTTCTTTTCCACTCATGGCATATTGCACCAAACTTCTTCTCCACATACACCTCAACAGAATGGTATAGTAGAAAGGAAGCACAAACACCTTTTAGAAACTGCTAGAGCACTTCTTTTTCAGTCCAAGTTGCCTCTAAAGTATTGGGGTGAATGCATCTTAACTGCTACCTATTTGATAAATCGATTCCCTTCTCCTTTATTGTGAAACAAAACTCCTTTTGAATTGTTTTATGGAATTATTCCTTCTCTGAACCAACTAAGAGCTTTTGGCTGCCTCTGTTTTGCTGTTGTACCTAAACCATACAGGGACAAGCTCAAGTCCAGGTCCATTACTTCTGTTTTCCTTGGGTACACCCCTGGTAAGAAGAGTTACAAATTATTGGATTTGTCCACTTACAAAATATTTTATTCTAGGGATGTCTTGTTCCATGAAAATGTTTTTCCATACTCCGATCCTACCTCATCTCATTTGTTTTTTCCCCCTGCACCATCATTTGATTCAGTTCACATCCATTCTTCTCCTTTTTCTTCTCCTGTTCCCCCTCCTTCTCCTCCTACTTTTTCTCATGATTTGTCTGCACTTTCTCCTATCACATCTGATGTCCATCACTCTTCTTCCTCCTCTGTTCCTGTTCCACCACTTGCCCTCAGAAAGTTCTCTAGATCTCACAATCCTCCTCCTTATCTTGGTGATTATGTTTGCAATTCTGTTTCTAGTTCTAAGGTTCTTTCCTTGTTCTCTGATAATTGCTTGCTCTCTGTTTTATCATCAAGCTGCTTCTCATCCTTCTTGGCAAGAAGCTATGATGCAAGAGTTTCAGGCCTTGGAAGCTAACCACACCTGGGATATTCTCCCCCCACATGCTGGTAAGAAGGCCATTCCTTGTAAGTGGGTCTACAAGATGAAACAAAGGGCCGATGGGTCAATTGAGAGGTACAAAGCAAGGTTAGTAATTAGGGGTGACAACCAACAAGAGGGGGTGGATTCCACTGAGACTTCTCCCCTGTAGTCAAGTTGACCACCGTCAAGTGTCTTTTGTTTATAGCTACTAAAGGAAATTGGAAAGTATACCAACTTGATGTCAATAATGCATTTCTACATGGGAATTTGGACGAAGAGGTTTTTATGAAGATCCCTCCAGGGTTGTCTGTTTCAGCATCTACTTCTGTACCTTCTTCCTTTTTGGCTTGCAAACTGAACAAGTCTCTATATGGTCTTAGACAGGCCTCTAGGCAGTGGTATGCCAAACTCTCTTCTACTCTTCAGTCTTAAGGTTTCCAGCCTAGTATCAATGATTACTCTTTGTTTAGAAAGGCTTCAGGTTCTAGTCTCACTTTAGTTGCTATCTATGTTGATGATATTCTGTTGGCTGGTGATGGCATTTCTGAAATCCATGCCCTTAAACAGTTTTTGGATGACCAATTCAAAATCAAAGATCTTTGTGAGATTCATTACTTTCTTGGGCTTGAAGTTGTCAAGCAGCCCCAAGGGTTCTTGGTTAGCCAACACAAATTCACTATGGATTTGCTCTCTAAATTTGAGTGTTCTTCAGTGACTCCAGTGGTGGCTCCATTAGACCCTCATGTTAAGTTGTCAGCTGATATAGGAGAGTTACTCCCTGATCCATCTGTGTATTGAAAATTAGTGGGGAGATTGAACATTTTGCAGCATAACAGACCAGATCTTTCTTATACCGTGCAACACCTAAGTCAGTATATGTCTGTTCCTAGGATTCCTCATTTGACAGCTGCTTATCATGTCTTGAGGTACCTGGCTGGTTCCTCTGATTTAGGTCTTCTTCTTTCCAACTCTCCTGACTTCTCTTTGCACGGCTATTGTGATTCTGATTGGGCTAATTGTGCTGATAGCAAGAGATCCGTTTCTGGTTTTGTGTTGTTTTTGGGTGGCTGTCCCATTTCATGGAAGTCTAAAAAGCAGCCCACTCTTGCCTTGTCCTCTGTTGAGGCAGAGTATAGGGCTCTTAGGCTTCTGGTTGCTGAGATAACTTAGTTAGTCCGACTGTTGGCTGACTTTGAGGTGGTTGATCTTCGTCCGATTGCAGTCTATTGTGATAATCAAGCAGCCATCCACATAGCCAAAAATCCCGTTTTTCATGAAAGAACCAAGCATGTTGAGGTGGATTGCCATTTTCTTCGAAATGCCTTGGCTGATGGTTTGATTTATTTGCATTCTATTTCCACTTCTGCTCAGATTGCTGATATGTTTACTAAATCCTTGCTTGGCATGCAGCAGTAGGCTTTTATTCCCAAGCTTGGAATGGCAAGCCTTTCCAGCTTGCGGGGGGTGTTGGAGTGGAAGTCAAGTGGGCCAAGCCACCTTAGCTTAGTTTTAGCTTAAGTCAGTTTTATTGTTGGGCCCATTTGTGTAGCTGATAACTATTTTCATGTACCTAACCCATTTGTTTATATAAGAGACTTGTACAGTGAATCACAAAAGAAGAAAAAGTACCCGATATTTCTCTTCTACAAAGGTATATATTTTGCTATTTTCAATCTTATGATGTTGATCATGAATTCAATAGTTAACATAACAAGGTGAAAAAATTGAAGCAAAAACTACAAAACATCTCTCAAGATTTCTTCCTTCTTTAGTTTTTCTATCTTTTGCTTGATAGCACTTTTATTTCATTAACTTCATTTTGAAATAGCTATCATTACTTAGTTAGGTGTTATATGTTTTTCTCTTGCTTATATATGCACTCTCATTATAAAGACATACGTTCCATATTACATTGCTAACAAGAAAATAGCTACCTAATTAAACAGCAGAGATACAACCAAATCAAACTTGTGACATTGTGAATTAAATTATGATTTTTCGATCACTGAACTGTTTGGGATAAACATTCGCCCTTCAAAAAGTGGGGATTAACGTAGAAATAGTGCCTAATGACCACTTTTTGATTCTGTCTTTGAAAAATAGCTATTATCCTAAAGTTCTAAATTTTCACAAGTGAAATATTCATTATCCTCTCTAGGACAATAGCTATATTTCAAAGTTATTAACTGAGAAATGGCTATTCACTCATTTTCCTTTTTGGAATTTTTACATTCCTATATACTATTTGAAATATTTTTACCCTCTCTACTCAAGTTTCAATTTAATTACATCTTATATATAAATTTACCAATTTTATATACTTTAGGAATTAAATAAGTATCCTTTTATATTAGGAATCAATTATTTCTCATCTCTACGTCTCTCTTTATCTCACAATCCATAATTCCAGTAATGTAGAGCAAAAAAAAAGAGAGGAGCAATTCCACCATTGACAACCATTAAGAAGCTTTGAATTCGAATTTGGGTTTTCAAAAACTATTATTTGTTTGGATTGGGTGTTGTTGCAAACAATTAGGAATATTGTTTGTGTTAGTAAACTATATTTGTAAAATAATTTTGGAAAATATAAATGAACATAAACAGAAATGAAAAACAGAATAGAATTTTAATCCGAGCCCACTGAATTCACAGTGTTTCCTTAAGGAATTTAATCCCCTCCTAGTACCCAAGGTTGTGGATTATTTCCTCCCAGGATATAACGAATTATACACTGCTGTAGTGGTACTTCAAACCCTAGTGTTTCAGCGAACACAAAGTTCGGTAGCAAATCACACTTATTGTTGCTTGTTTGATGTTAAAAGTATGCAGAAGGAGGAGAAACTCAGAAAATCGTATGGAAATTCTGAGCAGAATAATCTTGTATCTATAGCCAAAGTTGGGCTGAAATCTGAAGAGGTGCAACTCTTCAGAATAGCTGTTTATGCAAAACGGCCACAACATAAATGCCATAACACAAATGGCTATTTACTAAACAATAAAGAGGGAAAATAAAGAGGGAAAATTGAAGAAAGTAGTTTAATTTTCAGTTATACAACTGAAAAATGGATTGGATTTAATATTAATATTTATTTTAATATTAATATTATGTTATTAAAAAAAATATTTAATAATATTTCTGTTAATATTTTACTATTAACAAATAAATTTGGTCCCAAAAAATTAATCAATCAATCGATCATTTGACCAAATCCAAATCCGAAGCTGAGCGAGGGATGACGACGACGGCACGAGGCTTGCCTTTTCTTCTCAACTCTTTAAGAGCTGGAAGAATAGCAATTGCTTATATACCCATAAAAAACCTCTTCCTCTTCCAATATGGGACAATGTCCCTTTGCCAAGGGGGAAAACTTAAAATTTCACTGAAATATTTTATTTTCCTCCATTTCCCATTCGCCCTATTTTAAGCATATCATATAATTAAAATCCCACCAATCCCCCACATGAATGGGGAATGGCTATATCACGGAAATATACATGAAAAAATGTGTGATTCGCAAGCAAGGATTAATTGCATCTGCATAAGTAGGTTTCCCTTTGAACTTTCCGTAGTGAACTTATGTCGGATATACTCGGTCAATCGGTAGATTTGATATCTTTGAACTATCGAACTTTAGTGTATACCTAGACAACCATAAGTCACACAACCAACCCTTAACCGTCTTTGGTTCTCATTGTTGTGTTCGTTTCAGCCTTGAACGCCGCCTGTTTTCATAAGTGCATAGAGAACTGGCCTTGCAAGATTCTCCTTGAAGCGACTAACACTTCACACTTACATAGGTGATTCCTAAACGTGTCATCCCATAGATACACTATTTGATATACCACGTATCAAATTTAGAAATCATTAAAAAGCCTTAATGCTTTATCCTTAGTACTGAACATTGTCTCATCACGAGGATGGACCAAAAGTTTAGTTGACAATGTTGAACCGTCATTAATGACTTTGTTTGATCTCCTTGAACCTAGATCTTGGGATTTCCGGTCTTCTAGATAGAGTTACCGCCACTATGACTTGTTCTCAGCCATAGTTCATTCCCCTTGATGATTTCTCAACTACCTCTCTAGTTAGGCCTTTTGTAAGTGAATCCGACACATTATCACTTGACTTTACATAGTCAATCGTGATAATTTCTCTAGAGAGTAATTGCCTAACGGTTTTATGTCTTCGTCGTATATGGCGAGATTTACCGTTATACATAACGTTCCCAGCCCTTCCAATTGCCGCTTGACTATCGCAATGTATGCACATTGGTGCCAACAGTTTGGGCCAAAATGGAATATCTTCCAAGAAATTTCGAAGCCATTCAACTTCTTCACCAGCTTTATCTAAGGCTATGAATTCAGCCTCCATTGTAGAGCGAACAATAAAAGTTTGTTTGGATGACTTCTAAGATATCGCTCCTCTACTAATAGTGAATACATATCCACTTGTGGACTTAGAATTAGTTGAACTGGTGATCCAATTTGCATCACAGTATCCCTCAATCACTGCAGGATATTTATTGTAGTGCAAAACAAAGCCCTGGGTATGCTCTAAATATCCCAAAACTCGTTTCATTGCCATCCAATGAGATTGACCTGGATTGCTCGTGTATCGACTCAATTTACTTATAGCAGAAACTATATCTGGTCGTGTACAATTCATGATGTACATTAAGTATCCCAACACACGAGCATAATTCAATCGTGATATGCTTTGGCCTTTGTTCTTTGCTAATGCAAGATTCACATCAATTGGAGTCTTTGCAACTTTAAACCCTAAGTGCTTGACCTTTTCAAGTACTGTCTTAATATAATGAGATTGTGACAATGCCAGACCTTGAAGAGTCTTATGGATCTTGATCCCCAGAATTAAATCAGCAACTCCCAAGTCTTTCATATCAAACTTGCTAGTTAGCATACGCTTAGTAGAATTTATGTTGGCAATGTCATTACTCATTATGAGCATATCATCCACATATAAGCAAACAATGACTATGTGATTTGGAACATTTTTAATGTACACACATTTATCACATTCATTTATCTTAAACCTATTTGACAACTTTGTTTGGTCAAATTTCGCATGCCATTGTTTGAGCGCTTGTTTTAGTTCGTAAAGGGACTTAACAGGTCTACAGACCTTCTTTTATTTACCTGGAACCACAAACCCTTCAGGTTGTTCCATGTAGATTTCTTCCTCCAAATCTCTATTCAAGAAGGTCATCTTAACGTTTATTTGATGAATTTAAAGATCATACACAGCAACTAATGCTACTAACATCCGTATGGACATAATTCTCGTAACTGGAGAGTATGTATCAAAGTAGTTAAGACCTTCTCGTTGTCTATCCCCTTTGACTACAAGTCTTGCCTTAAATTTATCAATAGTGCCATCATCTTTCATTTTCCTCTTAAAGATCCATTTAGAACCCAATGGTTTATTTCCAGATGGAAGATCAACCAATTCCCATGTATGGTTGTTCAATATGGATTCTATTTCATTATTGACTGCCTCTTTCCAAAACAATAATTCCGAAGAATACATAGCTTCTTTAAATGTTCGAGGCTCATTTTCCAATAAGAAAGTCACAAAATCCGGTCCAAATGAAGTAGACGTTCTTTGACGTTTACTACGTCTTTGATCCTCCTAATTAAATATACTTTCTTTTGTTTCTTCCCGAGGTCGTTTAGATCCTTCACCAATCGACTCAATTCCTTTTTATATGGATATATATTTTCAAAAAACTCAGCATTATCTGATTTTATAACCGTATTATTATGAATGTCGGGATTTTTTGATTTATGAACCAGAAATTGATATGCTTTACTATTGGTCGCATATCCTATGAAAACACAATCAACGGTTTTCGGTCCTATTTTTACCCTTCTGAGTTTGGGAACTTGCACTTTTTCCAAACACCCCCACACTTTAAAATAATTCAAGTTGGGCTTCCTTCCTTTCCATTTCTCATATGGAATGGATTGTGTTTTGCTATGGGGTACTCGATTTAGTATTCGGCTAGCTGTAAGAACGGCTTCCCCCCCACAAGTTCTGTGGCAAACCAGAACTTATCAATAATGCGTTCATCATCTCCTTTAATGAACAATTCTTTCTTTCTGCAATCCCATTGGATTGGGGCATGTAAGGGACCGTTGTTTGATGAATAATTCCATATTCTAAACATATTTGTTCAAAAGGAGATTCATATTCACCACCCCTATCACTTTTTATTATTTTGATTTTCTTGTTAAGTTACATTTTAACTTCATTTTTGTATTGCTTGAATGCGTTTATTGCTTCATCTTTATTATTAAGTAAGTAAACATAGCAATATCCAGTGCTATTGTCAATAAAAGTTATGAAATACTTCTTTCCACCACTAGATGGTATTGACTTCATGTCACAAATATCTGTGTGAATTAAGTCTAAAAGATTTGAATTCCTTTCAACTGACTTATAAGGATGTTTAACATACATAGATTCCACACATACTTGACATTTTGATTTGTCACATTCAACTTAGGCAATACTTCCAAATTAATCATTTTCCGTAAGGTTTTATAATTGACATGACCCAAACATATATGCCATAATTTATTTGACTCAAGTAAGTAAGAAGAACCTGGAATTTTATTATTATTTTCAACAACCATTACATTCAGCTTGAAAAAGCCCTCGGTGAGGTAACCTTTTGCTACAAACATCTCATTCTTACTTATTACAACCTTATCGGATACAAATACATATTTAAAACCATTCTTAATAAGAAGTCCAGCAGAGACTAAATTCATCCTAATCTCGGGAACATGAAGGACGTTGTTCAAAGTCACCACTTTGCCGGAAGTCATTTTGAGAAATATCTTCCCACATCCTCCAATCTTGGCCTTTGCAGCATTTCCTATAGAAAACGTCTCATCGGGTGCAACAGGAGCATAAGTAGCAAAAGCTTCTCTAACAGCACAAACATGGCGAGTGGCTCCAGAATCAATCCACCACTCTTTAGGATTTCCCATCAAGTTGCATTCGGAAAGCATGACACACAAGTCATCAACATCATCATGCTTTTCAACCATGTTTGCTTGACCCTTCTTCTTGTCTTTCTTCGGAGCAGGACACTCCGTAGATTTGTGTCCAACTTTTCTACAGTTGTAGCAATTTCCACTGAACCGCTTCTTACTTGGGTTGTATTTCGGTCTAGAAGCCTTCTTCCTCTTTTTGTTCTCTTCAACAATATTTTCACCCTTTATTGTTGAGTTTCCACGGCCTCTCTTGTCAGCAGCTTTATTGTCCTCTTCGATTCTCAACCGAACAATGAGATCTTCAAGGGACATCTCCTTGTGTTTGTGTTTCAAATAATTTTTGATATCCTTCCACAATGGAGGAAACTTCTCAATCATCGCTGCTACTTGGAATGCTTCATTGATGACAAGACCTTCAATGAAAATTCTGTTAGTAAACATAATAAAATTAATACTACCAACACTAGTATTAATTCTACTTATACCTTCAGTAAGGAGATCGTGAATAATCACTTGCAATTCCTAGACTTGGGTAATAACAGACTTGCTATCTACCATTTTGTAGTCCAAAAACTTTGCAGCAACGAACTTCTTCAACCCGACATCTTCAGTTTTGTATTTCTTTTCAAGCGCAATCCACAGTTCTTTTGACATTTCCACGCCACTGTAGACGTTATACAAAGCATCCTCCAGTCAGCTTAGAATATAATTCTTGCACAAAATATCTGAATGCTTCCACGCCTCAATCACGAGAAAGTGTTCAGTCTCTGGAGTTTCATCGGACAGCACAGGAACATCTTCCTTGATGAACTTCTAGAGACTTAGAGTAGTAAAGTAGAAGAACATCTTTGCTGTCAGAGCTTGAAATCAATCTTGGAAAATTTTTCGGGTTTCTCCGCCGGTGCCAATGCTGCCGGTATTGTTCGGCTCGTTAAGGCATTGAGAGTCACCATTGGAACAGCTTGGTTCACATTATCATTAGTCATTTCTGTAAAAGAATGACACAAGCGTTAAAATCACGTAGATTTTAATTTCCAATAGAGTACAAAACCACAAAAGTTTTACTCTCCAGAAACAGTTAGTACAAATACAAAAAATATATTAAATTCCTTAAGCTTGTTAGTAAACTGTATTTGTAAAATAATTCTAAAAAATATAAATGAACATAAACAGAAATGAAAAACCGAAACAGAATTTTAATCCGAGCCCACTGAATTCACAGTGTTTCCTTAAGAAATTTAATCTCCTCCTAGTACCCAAGGTTGTGGATTATTTCCTCCCAGGATAGAACGAATTACACACTGGTGTAGTGGTACTTCAAACCCCAGTGTTTCAGCAAACACAAAGTTCGGTAGCAAATCACACTTACTGTTACTTTGTTTGATGTTAAAAGTATGCAGAAGAAGGAGGAGAAACTAAGAAATTATATGAAAATTCTGAGCAGAATAGTCTTGTATCTATAGCCAAAGTTGGGCTGAAATCTGAAGAGGTGCAACTCTTCAGAATGGCTGTTTATGCAAAACGGCCACAACATAAATGCCATAACACAAATGACTATTTAATAAACAATAAAGAGGGAAAATAAAGAGGGAAATTGAAGAAGGTAGTTTAATTTTCAGTTACTCAACTGAAAAATGGATTGAATTTAATATTAATATTTTTTAAATATTAATATTATGTTATTAAAACAAATATTTAATAATATTTCTGTTAACATTTTACTATTAATAAATAAATTTGGTCCGAAAAAATTAATCAATAAATCGATCATTTGACCAAATCCAAATCCGAATCCGAAGCCGAGTGAGGGATGACGACGACAACACGAGACTTGCCTTCTTCTCAACTCTTTAAGAGCTAGAAGAATAACAATTGCTCATATACCCATAAAAAACCTCTTCCTCTTCCAATATGGGACAATGTCCCTTTGCCAAGGGGGGAAACTTAAAATTTCACTTAAAAATTATTTTCCTCCATTTCCTATTCACCCTATTTTAAGCATATCATATACTTAAAATCCCAATAGTTTGGAGTTTATATCTCATTTTTGAGGGTGTTTTGGTGAAGATTAGACTTGATTTTGGCTGAATTTCAGATTGAAACTCGAAGAAGAAAAAGAAGAAGACATGACATACATTATACTTACGAAATTGTAGTAAAATTGTAGAAAAATTATATTGTAATGTTTATATATATATATTATTTATATATTGTATGAAAGTTGAACATCATTGTATAAAGGTTGTATTTAAATTGTATGATATTATATTTGTATATAACAAGGTAGAAATAATGTATGAAAGTTGTAGATAAGTTGTATAATATATAATTAGTTGTATGAACTTTTATTTTTATTATGTATAAATCAAATACAAAATATACAAAAGACATATTGTATAAACTTTGTATTAAAATTGTGTTTAAGTGGTATGATATTGTAGTTGTATATAACTGGACAGAAATAATATAAGAAAGTTGTAGATAAGTTGTAAATTGGAACTGTATCATGGATCCTGCAATTAGCAATAGAATAAAATTGGCAAAGCATTTACTTGAATATTTGCTTGGTGAGACAAAACGTTCTGTTGATTTCTGTTCTACTTGTCTTAACAGGGTGATTCTAGTAAGGTTATATTTTCTTTTTCGTTCTGTTGACCATTGCATAAATTGAAAAGAAGAAATGAGTCTAAAGGGATCAAAAGAAGGAAAAGACGACATCAACCATGAAAAAAACTCGTCTGCAAATTATTTTCCCAAAAAACTTACTGATGTGATTTTTGTATTTTTTTAAGTGGGGAATTGGTAACTGTTCAAACTGAGTCTGAATGGCAAATTGACAAACTTCGTCGCAAGGAAGAAAGAAAGCATAGACGAGGAACAAATAATGGGGCTGAAGATGATTTGTCTACCGTGAGTTTTAGTTATTTACTTCATGCAAGTGAGAAGAAAAATATATTTAAGGCTGAAGAAAAATAAGGAAAGAGAAGAGGAGAAAAAAAGAAAAAGAGTGTAACTAAATCTCTTAATTGAAGGCACAAGTAATAGATTTGGGAGGCTTTTAAGGTGGATTGTATATATTTTATAACTAAAATTTGTTTAGGTCGGGTAATTACAAAAACACGAACATTTTTCGTAATAAGGTTTTAAATAGGTAAAAATAGCACGACTTAGCCAGTTTTCGGACCGGTCATTCACAAGTAGTCAGCGTTTGCAAAGTCATTGAAAAATAGCCACTATTTTGCTGTAACACAGAAAGTTCCAGCATAATATATTGGAGATCGGTGCACCTATGTATGAATTTTCAGCATATTATGCTGGACCGACAAATTATATTGGAACTCTAGTATAATGTACTGGAACTCCATTATAATATACTGAAATTTCAGTATACTTTGCTGGAACTCCAATTTATTATACTGGAGTTCAGTATACTTATGTTGGAACTCTAGTATATTTTATATTATGCTAGAGTATTTTCGGATTTTGAACAGTATTTTTGTTCAGATTTATCTTTACATGGAAAATGGCTAAATTTCAATTACTTTTGAAACTATAGCTATTTTTGAATGACTACTTGTAAATCTGGCTATTTTTGAATTTCTTCCTTTAAATGGTGTATAGCAATGAAAAAACCCTTTTTTTTCCCCGAGATTCACCCATAATGAGGGGCCCAAGTGTATTCGTTACTATTTATAAGGCCCATAATAGACCCAAAGTGGAGTGGGCTCTTAAAATTCCAAAGAAGAATCAAGGAAAAACTACTCAAACTAGGGAATATTACGAAAATGTTCAAAATAAGTCCAAAATTACCAATCTCTAGCCATTAGTCACATACTTACCAAAACTGTCCAAGCGCATCCAAAAACTAAAAACCTAGATAAGTAAGGATTTTCTCTCCAAGAATCATATGCAGAAATGTCCTTCCATATTTTTAAGTGTGATAAGCAATATTAGATACAAGACGGGAAGAAAATTTCATGGGTGAGGTAGCAAAGATGAAACACAAAAAGAAAAATATGTAAGATTCTAAAACCTAAACAAAAAAGGACCTTTTTCAATAGATATGGTTGAATATTGAAAACATATAAATGAGTCAATATACAAAATTTAAGGAAGATTGGAGGTGATTTGGACTAGTTTTGAGTCAAAGTTCGTAGTTGAAATCGAATTTAAAAATTTCTCTGACATATGAATCAAACATATATCTCATATATATGTATACATGGATGTACGAGAGATATATAAGAGATATATATTTGATACAAAAGTGATACACAAAAGATACATGGAGATACACAGTGAGATACACATATCAACTTCTTCCATGCTCATCATGTGTACTTCAAATTTCGCTCAAATTTCAATTCAGACCACCTAAATCTCCACCAAATCATCCAAAAATTGAGATTTACACTCCTTGAGGTGTAACCAAACATTTCTAACAAATACCCACTCGAGATAAATTCTAATTTCATAAATCTAAAATTTTGAATTCAAGCTTAAACAAGCTTCAATGGCTGTCCATGATGTTTTCAGTTTAATCCTTCGACTCAATCCAACAAACTAACATTTAATAGTGATGTATATGGTGAAATCGGAAGGTCAGATTTCTCGCCATTAAGGTGTGTTCGGGGAGTCATATCGATATCTTGAGGCTGCACGACTGCAACCAAGTTCTCCCCCTCGAGGTTCATTCACGATCGACCCAACAATAATCCCGAGGGTAGGGAATCCCCTAAGGCGAGCAAATGGCATCAGTAGAGTCTGATATCATGTCTAGCCGTCCCATCTCTGTGTCTTTACAATTAATGCATTCTGTACTATGTTGTATTTCCCCTCCTATATAAAGGGGATCCTCACCACTTTGTAAGGGGTTTCTCTTGCTCCAACCATTCCATACAAGATCAATAATCTCTCTCTCTCTCTCTCTCTCTTTTCTCTTTAACTTACCCGCTTGAGGCTACTCTTTCCATTTATTGCTTTCATGCTTGTTCTTCATTTATTGCTTGATATTGGTCATAAAGATCCTTCTTTAATTATATCTTAACTGTTATCCCCTTCCCGATTACCTTCGACAGCTCGAGCTCGAGTCGAGTATGGACCTCGAGGCCTTTCATCAATCAACCCGAAGCCCGGGCAGCAAGCCTTTCGGTTTGTTTACAGTCCCATTTTAGCTTGTATTTCATCATTAAACCTCATACGCCTAGAATCAACTGCTATAACAACTAGCATAAAAATAGATCACATATTTTTAGAGTCCCATTTACAAATTCAATTGTTATTACCATTTTCACGGTAAACAGTTTGGTGCCCACCGTGGGGCTAAAAATAATAGTGATTATTTTCTTGCTGGTTTTATTACACAAACGCAAGTTATCTTTCACGCTTTTTCTTGTCCAAGATCTCTTGATTTCAGGTCAAAATGTCTGGTTCAGTAAATAGAGTTGAGAACGACTACCTTGAAAATCACGGAGAAAATGGTGTGGCTGTTCTAGTCGTTGGCGCGCCCCCGCAGAACCCCTATAACACACCTGGACTGATTCCAGCAGACGCGCAGCAGGTCGACGAAACCTCACACTCTGATAGAAGCATACAACATGGTGACCAATAGGAAGCCCTGAAGACCTCGACTCGGGAAGTACAAGAAGTTAGTCTTCATGATATTTTTGAAATATTGCAGGCACAACAGTTGGCTATCGCTCAGTTACAAAGCCATCCAAAGACTCCCAGCACCGCAACGCCGAAAATAGCTCCCCCAGAATAAGTACTTGTGAGATCGAGCAATAACGGGTCGATAGTCGACCCAGCCATAGTAAAAATGCTTGAGGATCTCACCAAAAGGATCGAATCGGGCGAGAAAATGATAGCGGCTAACGACAGGAAGGTCGAGACCTACAACTCTAGGGTCGACCAGATCCCTGGTGCTCCCCCTGTCCTCAAGGGCGTGGCTTCGAAGAAGTTCATACAAAGGTCGTTCCCCTAGGAGGCAGCCCCGAAACTTATTTCAAAGAAGGCTAGAATGCCAAAACTCCCTAAGTACAATGGGACCACTGACCCTAATGAGCACGTTACAACCTACACCTGTATGGTAAAAGGCAACGATATAAAGAACGATGCGATCGAGTCCGTCTTATTGAAGAGGTTCAGAGAAACGCTCTAGAAGGGGGCCACGATGCGGCATCATAGCCTAGCTCCCAACCCCATAAACTCACTTACCATACTGGCAGATTCCTTCATGAAGGCACACCTTGGTGCCATCAAAGCAATGATGAGAAAGCCCGACGCATCCGAGATTGAGCAAAGGGAAAATGAAATGCTGCTAGAATTCGCATCTCATTCCCAAATGGAACGAATGAAACTAGCCCCGATCTCAGACGACCAGGCAGTGAAGGTCTTCACTCAAAGCCTAAACGAGCAAAGCCCGGTGATTTCAAGACGGTTGAAACTGAACTTGATCAGGTATCTAGCCAAGACCTGGTCGGACGTCCTCATCCGGCACCAATCACAAATTAAGGTCATGGATGACCAGCTGAGAGCCCCCTCGGGCTCAGTATACCCAAACAGGCTCCTGGCAAAGAAACCGATACCAAATAAGGGGGGATACCAGCTATACACCGCAGATAAGAGAAATGCCCCGAGATGCAACCTACCTCGCTACGATCGGAGAATGGATCGAGGACAATATCCTCGAGGAATCAAAAACAGAGCTAGGTTCGACGGGGACACAAGGGCAATGAGGCCGCCTCGCCCATCAGGATACAATTTCAACATCGCTATATCAGACATTGTGTTCACCGTCGGCAAAATCAGGGATGCCAAATGGCCCAGGCCTATTCAGTGGAATCCCTGTCAAAGGAATCATAGCCTGGTGTGTGAACTATATGATACGCATGATCACGGGGCCGAAGATGGCCACCAGCTCAGAAGGAAAAAGCCAAGCTACTCAATAAAAATCACCGCCGAGAACTGTCGAGCGATCAGGCTCAAGTTTAGTTCCGAGTAATGAAGGCGGCCAAGAGGAACAAAGCGAGTGGGCTGAAATATATTACCATGATAGTGGAGGAGCGACGACACTCTCCAAGAACTTATAAAGAGGAGGGTAAAGATGCCCTTCACCGGAGAAAAGAGAATCCGGGGATATATTCCTAAGGACGCCCTCACGTTCAGCAGAAAGGACACCGAGACAGTGTCTTAGCCTCACACCAACGCACTGGTAACCTTCTTCCTCATTCAATCCATTTCAAATAAAACATGTGCTCATGAATTCAGGTGGATCGATCAACATCGTCGGGCTGAGGATGATAGGGCGGCTCAGACAGCTGGACCAAGTCCCTCTCGCCTCTCGAATCTTTGGCGGATTTCACACGGTGATTGAGACAACATGAAGAAAGACCATTCTCTCAGTCAGCACAGCTGGCCCAGACCGGAACGCCAAGTTCTGTATCAACAAAGGAGGCGCAAAGCATGAACGCCTTATTCAGATGACCGCAGGCGCATTGCATAAAGGCAATGCCGTCCCCCCTTCGCCAAAGTATTAAACCCTCCGCAAGGGACAGAATTAAAACCGTTGGCAGGGAGCAACACGTGGCAAGGGGAATGTTTGTGTCACATAACATATCGCTGGCACCAATGTCTCCACTCTCGAAAGAGTCAAAGGGTAATCAAACCATGTCTTCGGCCAAGCCCGATTAAACACAGTAGAGAGTTGTACAGAGTCCTCGCTCCAAAATGGCAGGGACATATCGGGCCTCAGAACATCGCCTATACGCCCCGCGGTAAAGTAAGACCACCTCCCTCCTTCGTTATTTTACACTAACCTGTATGCAGACACCCGGCCAGGGCATCCGAAAGTGTTAACCCTATCCGAAGATCCCAAGGCCTTAACGACACCCGTCGCACTCTTTCCCCTCAGCCGAACTTCCGCCCTGAAGAGGGTCTCGCCAGCAAGGTTCTAAGCGGAGCGACATGCCTCTTAAGGATGATCTGACAAACTCAGCAAATTCTCAAAACTTCTCTTGCAATCAACCCCGAACGCGGGAAGGTGCCCCCCTTGAAGACGTCGTCCGCTCGGAAGGGCCGGGGAATGACAGACTAAGTTCTAATAGAAAACAATGTACCGGGCCAAACGGTCAAAATAGCCATGCCCGCGCAGGCTGATCTCACAACAAAACAACATGTACTTATATTAAGCAATCAAAGAATATCTTTCGCCAAAGGCATATCGTACTCCATAAGAAAATTCAGCATACTCGCGACAAAGATCCTTCCACCGAGTATGTTCCGAAACACTCGGAGATTGAGCGTCAACAATTTGGCATCCACACGACCTCAGGGTCGGAACTCCGTGCTTATGAGGCCCCAACGAGGCAATTTCGAGCTCACGAGTAACAACCTTCGAGCCTAAGCAAACTCGATGACTGTCATCAATCGCCATTCACTAGATCTAACATTCGAGGCCGTAAGACCCCGAGCGGGCAAACTCGATCTAGCCAAGTCTATTTTACATAACAACAAAAAGTAAGACCTCAACAGGCATGAAAAAACTGTAAGACCTCAACAGGCATGAAAATTTTGTAAGACCTTACTATAGGCATAAAACTCAATCCCGAAGTTTAGGCTATGTGTCACATTTGTAAGACTCCCGAAAGGGCATACTCTTGATGCAGATGCCTAAACTATCACACTCGGGATCAAAAATGGCTCCGACAAAACATATATGACTACGGTCAAAACGGCTACACCAGCCAAATTAACGCGACTCGGGGATGCCCAACCGTTGCTAACAAAATCATAGGCCATTACTTCACTCTACTTTGAAAAGAACCGGTTAAAACAGGCTACCCTCAATAGGCAAACGCGCTTCGACCATGTCAGCTGCAAATCACAAGGCTTCGAGCTACTCAGCCTACGAGCTAAATCTTCGGAGGTGCTTGAACATTGCCGCTAACGACATGAAATCGAGGTTCTTCCCGAACCAACAACGGGTCTGGAAAAACTATTTCAAAAAAGACCTTAACGAGGGAAAAAAGCTTACATATGCTTAAGGAAAAAAGCATAAGAGCCATAGTCGCCAGCCAAATGAGCCTCAGGGACACACACTAAGATGTCGCAATGACCAAAAGCGTAAGAGCCACCGTCGCCGACTTGAAATTTGAAAACTTGAGGATTAAAATGAGCTCGAGTCATAACCCGATTCGGAGACCGGATCCAAAATAGTTAACTACACGTACCTAAGGGCATATCGTAAGAGCCATCATCGCCAGCTCCACAAGCTTCACGGCTACATACATAAAAGGTCACTTCGACCCAAGGCGTAAGAGCCATTGTCGCCAGCCCATGCAGACGTAAAACTTGAGTGTCGATTAAGCTCGAGTTAAAGTCCGACTTGGAGACTGAACCCAGAAATGGTTAAAATACGTATGCCCAAGGGTAAAAAAATAAAAGCCATCGTCATCGGCCTATCGAACACTAGGGCCATATTACAAGTTCGAAGATTTCTACCAATCCAAAGGTCGAATCGACCCGATTGAGATCTTGACGAACAAAAATATAGAAGATACAAATTGCGGGGTTCCCCCTCTTATTTTTACATACAGGCAGTGAAACACAAGCTCAGTCTACAACATATTATGAAAGCTATGTACACAAGAAGGAGGCAGGGAATAAACATTCCCCCCTTCGGAAACTATGGCCCGGCGGCTCCATCCTTACCGTCTTCAGCATCGGACAGAAGGAACTTGGCACATACTCCTCCCCTCTGGCTTGTTCGATCTCTCCCGAGAGATCAAAGCCCCTGGAATGAATCTCCTCAAGGACTTCCCTCCGGGATCTTCACCTCGCATACTCCTTGCTATTGCTTGCACGATCAAGGGCTCTCTCCAGCTCGGCTTTAGCAGCGGCCACACACTTCGAATAGGCTGCCACTTTCTGTCCCTCCCTGGTATTACTCATCACAACCTCAACCCGGACATTCACCACCTCGGTCTTCGCCTTCGAAAGCTCGGACGAAAGCCTTGCGATCATGTTTGCCCGAGTAGAATCGTTCGCACAAATGGTCTAGATTTGCGCCTCAGGAGCAGAAACCTTGGCTCAAGCCCTCTCTTTGGCCACAAAATGGTCACTTACATGCGCATGCAGCTCATTGAATTGGCATTTGGCTCGGCCAACCTCGCCCTAGAGCTGTCCCAGCTCATCCGCCTTGTCCTCCAACTAAAACATCAAAACATCAGGATGCTAAGATAGAAAGGGAGTGCAAGCTAGTATGAAATACAGGATACTTGTTTCTCCAGGCAGATCTCACTGCTCTGGCTCCGGTCCACCTCGTGCCATAAGGAAACCAGCTTGCTTTCCTTTGCCGCACAAAGAAGCTTGAGGGATTTCTCCTTATCCAAAGCCTCCCGCAATGGGGCCTTGCTACGAAGTAGCTCGGATTTAAGCTTGTCAAAGGCCTGTGAAAGAAAACTAAATAAAGAAAAAGAAAAGGGAAAAAAGAAAAGCACGGGGACGGAACAATCTTACAACAGTCAAAACTCACCATGAGGCCAAACTGCTGAGCCGCGCCGAAGGCCAAAGCAACGTCCGATGGCGTACCACTTCCAGAAGATGGTTGATCGACCGAATCGCTTCTCCTTAACCGCTGAGAGGGAGTCGCCTCACTGCAAGCCTTCTCGCACCTAGGAGCATCTTTTCTTTTGTCAACAGTCCTTGATCCCGAGGCCAGCAATCTCTCCTCCTCCCCCGGAAGACACGACCTCATTTCAAAAGAGCCCCCAGCACCTGCAACAGTTGAATCAAATGAGCCGGCAAGAAAAACACCATTCTTTAAGAGACAGAACGTTGGGCACCTACCATGATGCTTTGCCTCCCATCTCCCTTTGGGCAGTCACGCCACCGGAGCCTATCATAAATTGAGCAAGCTGCTAGCTTACGAGACCACTCGGCTAAATCAGGGACCTCGCTCGGTGACCAATGAGTTGCTACAAATAAGGAATAGAAGGATATCGTTACAGAGCCTGCCTCCGGTCAAAACGATGATAGTTCATATAAGGCACTTACGTGTGAACTTCCATTTCTAAGGAAATGGAAAAAATTCTCTAAGAATGACATCGGTCGTTCAAATCCGATGAACCGATTCATCCATTCTTGGTCCTCGTCCTCCTCGCTGCCGACTACAGGAGCTCGGGTGGATCGACGCTGAAGAGCAATCCGGCCCATATAACACAGTGGCTGATATAACCTCACAAGATGGCTGAGGGTAAACTCTATCCCAACCTTATCGGAAAAATATCTCATCGCCTGCGCTATTTTCCAAAGGGAAGGATGAGCCTGTACCAGTGTAACTTGATATCTCCGACAGAAATCGAGAACGACCCGATCGGGGGAACTTGGCATGAAAACATGCGTGTATACGCTCAAAAATCCCTCAATATATGTCGTAACGCTCTCATCAGGAGATGGTACTTGTAACATCACGCCTTCTCCCCATCCGCAATCTTTTCTGATCATCTCGAGGCTTTCCTTTCCCACTGATGAAATGATCCTGGACACATGCTCCTGATGGCCCGGAACATTGGGAGGTTTCCCCGGCGTGACAGCTCTCCCCGAGGCAGGGCATCCCGAGCCTCGCTCACTTGACATCGGAGGAGACCTGCTGGTACCAGCCGAATGCGGAACACATGAGGAGCTCCCCTCCGCCCGACGATCGGACGTTGACGTAGCAGCCATCTCTATGATAAAATAGGAAGGGAAAGATGAGGGTCTGAGCAAAAAATTCTTTCTTAGGGGAGTAAGAGGGCTAACACAAAGCGTTAGGCTCTGCGGAAGAGATAGCCTTTTCAAAATAGCAAATTCACCATTGGAAAGACGGATGAAAAAATATATAGGGGAAAAGCAACAACTACCCGCCTACACAAAAGGGACAATTATTTCTGGACGAGTTAACGTCACCCTCTCCCAGGGAAACGAACTGGCAGAATCACCCCGGGCCCCTTTTCTATCGGATCACACAAATATTGTTACCCTGCGTAACTAAAAAAACTACAAGGCCTCGGGGAGCTCCCCGACGTCATGAGTATTGGCCCGAGAGAAGCTGTCGATTTAACCCCGGGGCATGGCCAGTTTCAGGATTCCGGTTGCTCCGAGAATAGGTTCCGAAAGGCTAACATCGAGAGTCAAAAGCTAAATCGCGAAAGCAAAAGGGCAAAGGAAGAAGAGATTGAAAAAGGTTGCATTAACAAAAAACGTATCCGCAAAAAACATCTTTGCACAACCCATCCCCCGGGGGCCGCATACAAAGGGAAAAGGAAGGGATACAAAATGACTTGGAGACTACTCCTCATCGCTATTATCTTCGCCCTCATCGGGGGCAACTAAAAGCGCCAGTTCTTCCTCCAATTCACGGGCTTCCTTGAGATCAGCTGATAGGTTGATACCTCTGGCTCCGATTTCTTCCAAGGTCTCTCTCCTCGCCTTCGCCTTAGCGTGCTTAATAGCTCGGCTTAATTTCTGCTCAGCTGCTATTGATATGTCACGAGCTATTCTATGCACCGTGGGTGCATCCTCCAAATAAGTGGCAGCATTTTGTTCAGCCTCAGACTTAGCCGCGGCCAAAGCAACAACCTCCTTGCGAGCATCCTTGAGAAGATCCCGAGATGTCTCCAACTCACCAACCGCTACTTCGTTTCGCTCCCTCAGCCCGAAGATCTCTGAGTTCAGTTGGTCAATCTGTGAACCATTCTGCTCGACCTACAAAAGAAAGGTGAACCAATTTACGTCGAAGCACATGAACGGAAGTCGGGTACAAGCAAGGAAAAATACCTGCGCGGCAAGGCCGGCCTTTTCCCGAAGCGCCGTTTCCAAAGTAGCTCGGAGCTCTCCTAGTTCTTTCCCTCCCTAGGCAGAGCGAGCCTCCGAATCCCACATCATCGAGGTAGCTTTCTTGCACTCCTTTTCATGAAAAGAAAGCTCCTCGTGGAGTCGAAGGATGGCATGATCATACGCCTCCTTGTACTGCGACATAACAGATAAGTTAGAAAGACAAGGGATGACGTCCGAGGATAAAAAGAAACGCACGAGAAATGGTTGTCTCCTGCTGTATGAATTTCTTCGCCACTTTGACGGCGCTGGGAGCATCAAGATCAGCACTATCACTAACACCATCAAAGATGTTGGCACTAGAGCCTCCCCCTTGGAAAGGAATCCCCACTTTGGTGCTGACCACTGCGTCCCGCAGTTCCCCTGACGAGACCTAGAAGCATGAGAAGAAGTCGTTCAGGTCGCCGACTTCTCCAGAAGGCAACCCATGCTCCTAAAAGGCTCCGGCACCCGACCCTTCAGGATCGATGGCAGCAGTCCCCCTGGTAGAAACTGCATCGTATCTAGTTGCGCGATTTGAAGCCGTATTAACACCCTCTTTGAAGGTCTCCAGTTCGCAAGATCGATCGAAATCAGTTGTTCCGGGCTCAGTAGCCTCCGATCGAGGCACCTACAAGGCTTTCACATCCAACCTCACCCTCCGCTCTAGCTGACATTCGTCTTCATCCTCTTCCTCATTGTTAGGATTCGCCTCTGAAGTTAAAGCAGAAGTTCCATCAGTGGCTCGATGCTTGAGTGATCTGGATCTCTTTGCCACAGGAAGGACAACAGCTGCCTTGGTTTTCCTCTTCTTGCTCATGTCAGGCTCCAAAGCCCCTACATCACCACTAGGAGGCGGCCTCATCAGCATATTCTCACCAAGACCTGCACAAGTGCGGTAATCGCAGGACGTCACCACCAAGGGCGCAGGGTAAACACAAACATAAGACATAGGCGGTAAGGAAACTCTATCGTGATTCTTGGACACCCATAGCCCCTTGGCCAGGTCGGTCCAAGACCGAACAAAATATGGGAACTTCTCGTCCAACCACCTGATCCATCCCGACAAATCTAGAACTGCCTCGGGGCACCAAGCAGCGGCTGCAGGAAGCACAACGAGATCGTTATTTCAAAAAGAAGAACAGTTGAAAAACGGTTAAGGGAAAAATTGCTTACGTTGGGTATTCCACCTCTTCGAAAAGGGCATCCTTCGGGCCGGGATGATATTTGAGGTCTTTACCTGGATAAACCTGCTCATCCATCCTTGATCCTTTCCCTCGTCGACGCTCGAGAAAAATGATTTTTTGGATCGATGACGGAGCCTGATTAAACCTCTATAAAATCGAGGGTTGTACATCCTGATCAGATGATTGAGGGTAAAGATCTCACCCTCAACCCCTTTGGTGAAATGGCGAAACATCAACACTATCCTCTAAAAAGAAGGGTAGATCTGACTAAGCATCACTTGGTATCGGTCGCAGAAGTTAAGGATAATCGGGTCTATCTCCGGGGGAGAGGATTCGGAAGAATTATCAGGACCCAAGATGAATGGGTAGGTGTACACACAAAGAAAGCCTGCCATGTGGTCCATTAAATTATCATTGGGACCAGGAATCTCCACCCCCACTGCCTTGCTCTATCGGCAGTCCGTCCTCACCGTGCTAATATCGGTCACGACACTAACATATCGGGACACATGCTCACACCGGCCCGGTGTAGATGAAGTGGCATCGACGTTAAAATCCTTTGACATATTGAGATTATGTGGGGTACACTGTTCCAAAGAAGGAATCGCTCTGGTCTCCTCCTTAGATGATCGAGATGATGATGCAACGTCTTTCCGCCATTATTCTAGAAGTCCTAGCCATATCAATGGCAAAAATTTCTTTAAAAACAAGATGGAAAAATTGAAGAGGCAAAGGGTTCTGACTCGTGAATTTAGAGATGGGGTGAAAGTGAGAAGTATCAAACAGTTGATGCATTTATAGGAACCGTCTGGGCAGCGGGAAAGACGAGCCAATGGCAGTTTGTGGGTTCCTCGATTATCGCATTTTACGGCGATCTTTGCACAGTTTTTTGGAATATGGCATTTAATGCTCTTATTGATTGGCGTCACAACAATGATGACCTCGAGACGATGGTTCAAAATCGTTTCCTATTATTTCTTTCTAGGAAACGCGGAGACTATCTGTATACGGTGAAATCGGAAGGTCCGATTTCTCGCCATTAAGGTGTGTTCGGGGAGTCATATCAATATCTCGAGGCTGCACGACTGCAACCAAGTTCTCCCCCTCGAGGTTCATTCACGATCTACCCAACAATGATCCCGAGGGTAGGGAATCCCCCTAGGCGAGCAAATGGCATCAATAGAGTCTAATATCATGTCTAGCCGTCCCATCTCCATGTCTTTACAATTAATGCATTCTGTACTATGTTGTATTTCCCCTCCTATATAAAGGGGATCTTCACCACTTTGTAAGGGGCTGCTGTTGCTCCAACCATTCCATACAAGATCAATAATCTCTCTCTCTCCCTCTCTCTCTCTCTCTCTCTTTCTCTCTCTCTTTTCTCTCTAACTTACCCGCTCGAGGCTACTCTTTCCATTTATTGCTTTCATATTTGTTCTTCGTTTATTGCTTGATATTGGCCATAAAGAGCCTTCTTTAATTATATTTTAACTCTTATCTCCTTCCCGGTTACCCCCGACAGCTCGAGCTCGAGCTGAGTATCGACCTCGAGGCCTTTCATCGATCAACCCGAAGCCCGGGCAGCAAGCCTCTCGATTAGTTTACTGCACCGTTTTAGCTTACATTTCGTCATTAAACCTCATACGCCTAGCATCAACTCCTCTAACAACTAGCATAAAAAGAGATCACATATTTTTAGAGTCCCATTTAAAAATTCAATTGTTATCACCATTTTCACGGTAAACAAGTGATTTCTAAATCGAATTAAGGTGCTCGATTCTCTGAAACTCACTTTAGCTCACTGTATGCTTTAAAAACTGACATTAATTAAAAATTATATGGATTAAAATGACACTTAAGCCTTTTTTGGTAAATATTTTATTTTTGGGTTATTTTTAATTGAAATTGCTTATGAACGGGTTAAATGAATTGTGTCACTAAGCGGGTTGCAACTCAACTACTTTAGGGGTCGTTTGGTTAGAATACAATTTATACCGGCATAAGTTATGCTGAATTAAGTTATATTGGGATAAGTTATGCTATGATTAGTTATGCTGGGATTGTTGTTTATTCATTGCTTGGTATGTTGTATTAAGAATGACAATTGCATAATTTATAAGAAGAAGGTATAAGTTATACCGGTGCTAATTACCCCACTTTCTATAAGGTATAAGTTATCCGAGTGTTAAAATTAACACAGGGATAACTTATACCTGGTTTGCTAACCGAACAAAGTATTAAGGTGGTATTAAATTTTTATACCACCCTTATACCTTCTTATACCTCGTACCAAAAGATCCCTCAAAGTTTTCCCTTTTATAAAAAAAAATAGAATCGCTATTCATATTTTTAATAATTATTTTTTGCTCGTATATGTTAGTGGATCACATCGTTACAATCGTTAAGATAAGACGTTTTATCATGAAACACTTCGTCTTTTCAAGTAATAACCCTGTTGAAGACATTAATGATCATATGTTTAGTAAAAGAAATAGTAATATTTAATGTTTGAAGAATAATCGTAGTCTCTATTAAAATTAAGTTTTACATCGACCTTTCTAACCTTAGTTTATTTCACAAAATCCCCCCTATGCTTAGTTTCGAACTCAAGGAAACATAATAAAGTCAAAGAAATAAGTACGATTCAATAAATGACTCCTCTTACATATAGTAATTTTATACTCATATAGTATAAAATTTCGCAGCAGTATAAAACTCCTTATGCAGATAATCACTAATCACAGCATCACGAGTTTGAATTTTAATACACTAACCTTTTTTTTGTTGTTTTATATATTCAAATTGAAAATTTTCTAATTCACTGTTATTTATGTAAAAAGAATAAAAAATCCAAACCATACCTCCAATTCGGAAGGAAAAAAATAAACATAATAAGAAAGCTTCTAGCCTAGCTAGTAGCTAGCAGTTTTATTATCATATGATATAACCCTAATACTATAAAGATAGCATGAGATATAAGGGAAAGGAGGAGAAAATGAATTTAAAAAGACAATTTTGTTAACTTATAACACCTAAAAGAAGTATGACATATAGTACGTAACTATAAAGGGAAACAAGAAACTTACAGATGGAACAACAATGAAGAACCTGCTGTCTATTCTGCACTCAAATCCTTAGAATTCCTGCTGAAGCTATCAAAACAAAGGGAACACTTAAGTTTATGGAGTCACTTCATTAGCTTTAACTTAAACTTAAATAAACATAACAATTGACTGATTAATCAAGAAAAAATAAATTTTCACTGTGAATGGGAGGGGGGGGGGGTTAGCTAGGGTATAGCTTGTTTAAATTAATACCAATTTGAATCTAACATGTGAGTGGGAATGAAATTGCCTTTCAGTAACATTAATGATTAAACCAGAAATTAATTGTTAATTAGTGATTAGTTTTTGGTTAACACGTATTAGTCTTTCATTGAAAGAGCTTGGCATGCGTTTAAGCACAAAAGAAAGCTCTAAATGTCACCTTTTTGCAACTAAAAACTTGGTGGGGGTTAAGTTTTGCATTTACTTTGGTTTATTTAGATTAAAATATGATGATTGGATTTCATTTTTTTTAAGTAGTACGGGTAGTTCTACTCATTTGATTTCAAACACAGTTCCTTAGCCATGTTTTAATGATTCACAACATTTTACTTTCTTCTTTTTCATTACTTTTCCGGATTATCTAGCCGGGAACTTGTACATGTGTTACGATCCGGATTTTTCATCTTCGGGAGTCGTGATGACGCCTACTCGTGGAAGCTAGGACAAACCGCGTATTGTAGAATTTCTAACTCATTTAATAGTCCTTTTTAACATCTTAAACTAACATGTGATCAACAGTAAAACATAACGTTAAGTAAAAACAAGCAGAAGACTTAATCTGATATAAGTAACCATAATCAATACGACTACGTCAACACACATCTCTACCCGGAATCCAGTGTCACAATATCACGGACTGTCTATGAATACTACAACAAATATCTAAAAAGAAAGTACAATCTGTCTCGGAAACAAATGAAAACAGAATACATAATAGGATAGAAGAGAACGCCGGGCCTGCGGACGCCTACAGGACCACCTCGGGATCTCTAGCTGGACTGAAGGCAGCCACCCCAAATGCTACTATCCAAAAGTTGCTCCGGGATCTGCACATAGTGCAGAGTGTAGCATCAGCACAACTGAACCCATGTGCTAGTAAGTGCCTGGCCTATCCCCGACGAAGTAGTGACGGGACTAGGACTAGACTACCAAATAAACCTGTGCAGTTATATAATATGCAACGGACTAATAAAACAGGAATGACAAGTAAAGATGGGAGGGGATACATGCTATGGAGGAAATATCAGTACCAACAGTAAATTAAGAGAAAAGCATAAGAACAATTTAGAATTTACAGCAAAACAAAAAGGAACTCGTAACTAATCTATAAACACTTCGTATTATCAATTGTTGTGGCGCGTAACCCGATCCCAAAACATAATAACTATGTTGCGGCGTGCAACCCGATTCATATCATTTATAACTGTTGCGGCGTGCAACCCGATCCAGTTATATACTATTGTTGCGCCGTGCAACCCGATCCAAATATAATATTGTTGCGTCGTGCAACCCCATCCAAATATAATATTGTTGCGGCGTGCAACCCGATCCAAATATAATATTGTTGCGCCGCGCAACCCGATTCATATATACAGTTCAACACCAATCACAACAAGAGTCCCAGCAAGGGATCAATAAAGAAACAACACTATCCCGACAAGGGAATCGACAATATAAGTAACTACGTCCCGACAAGGGAAATCAACTATAACCAAACTTGTTCCAACATCTAACTACCTCAATTAGCACCAATACTCAATCCTAAGTAATTCCCACGAGAATAACCATAATCCTTGGTCAACACAGAGAATCAACAACTTAGGCATTCATAGAATTTATCAAGAACACAACAATTTTAATTTAAGACTCACGGTCATACTTGACACCAACGTATAGATACTCATCACCATTCCTATACGTCGTATTCGACAAATAACATGTAGCAAATAGGACACAACTCCTAATCCCTCAAGCTAAGGTTAGACCAAACACTTACCTCGAACTTCCGCGACCAACTCAAGCCTCAAACACCGCTTTTCCTTTAGAATTCACCTCCAAACAACTCGTATCTAGTCCAAATTGATTTAACAACATCAATAAACGCAAAACAATCCAATTCTACTGCTCAATTATAAAATTCCCATCATTCTTCCCAAAAAGCCAAAAATCGATCTCGGGCCTGCTTGGTCAAAATACGAGGTTCGGACCAAAACCCGATCATCCGTTCACCCACGAGTCCGAATATGTATTTAGTTCCAAAATCAGACCCCAAAATGAGGTTTAAATCCCAATTATGCAAAAAGCCCTAACTCTACCCAAATCCCTAATTTTCTACCCTTAAGAGCATGATTTAAACCTAGAAATCTAATGGGTGTTAATGGAAATTGAAGAAAATGAGTCTAAGATTACATACCTATGAATTGGTGGTGAAATTCCCTTTCAATAATCGCCCAATTTGGAGTTTAGAAGAAGATGTTATGAAATTTTGGTTAAGTCCCGTTTTGCTTCTATTTTAAAATCACTGGACATGCCTTTATCTTGTTCGCAATAGGCCTGTCGCGTTCGCGATGAGTTAGGCCTTGGTGACCTTCGCGTTCGCGACCTTAGGCTCGCATTTGCGGATCTTTGACTCCTCGATCCTTCGCGTTCGCGGGCCAGTGGCCGCGTTCGCGTAGAACAAGTGAGAACCCCCTCCCCTAGGCCCATTGCCTTACGCATTCGCGAGTGCTTGGACGCGTTCGTGAAGGGTATCCTCCCTCAGCCTTGCGTTCGCGTCTCAGGCTTCGCGTTCGCGAAGAAGAAAACTGGCACCTGGGAGATTTGCCTTACGCGTTCGCGAGTGGGACCACGCAAACGCAAAGAACAAAATCCCTGTGCACTGAACAACAAAACCTGCAACTTTCATAAGTTCAAAAACTTTTTGAAACCTATCCGAAACTTACCCGAGCCCCCGAGGCTCCAAACCAAACATACGTACTAACTCAAAAACATTGTATGAACTTACCCGTGCGATGAAATCGCAAAATAACCTCTTAAACAACGAATTTAGCATAGAAATCTAAGAAAAAGCTCAACACTTTCAAAATATGAATTTTCACAACTACGGGTCTGAATTACCTCAAACGACTTCCGTTTCTTACCAAATTTTAGAGACTCATCTTGTTTCACATATAAGACCTGTACCGGGTTCCGGAACCAGAATACGGGCCCGATACCATCAACTTCTAAATGCATTTCATTTCCAAAACTCAAAAAATTTTCCAGGAAACAATTTTCTTTAAAAATTCATTTCTCGGGCTTGGGACCTCGGAATTCGATCCCGGGCATACACCCAAGTCCCATATTTTTCCATGGACCCTCCGGGACTGTCAAATCATGGGTTCGGGTCTGTTTACCCAAAATGTTAACCGAAGTCAACTTAAATACATTTTAAGTAAAATTTCAACATTTTTCACAGATTTTCATATAATAGCTATCCGGCTACGCGCCCGAACTATGCACACAAATCGAGGTGATGCTGGAAGAGGTTTTAAAGCCTTGGAATGTAGAATTCATTTTAAAAGGTCATCACATTCTCCACCTCTAAAACAACCGTTCATCCTCGAACGGACATAAGAAGGAAGTACATGAGTCAGTGAAAAGATGGGGATAATGGCTTCGCATATCGAACTCGGACTCCTAGGTCGATGCCTCAGCAGGCTGACCTCTCCACTGAACCCAAACAGATGGAAAACTCTTCGATCTCATCTGACGAACCTGCCGGTCTAGAATAGCTACCGGCTCCTCCTCATAAGACAAGTCCTTGTCCAACTGGACAGTGTTGAAGTCTAGTACATGGGATAGATCGCCGTGATATTTCCGAAGCATGGACATATGAAACACTGGATGCACGGTTAATAAGATCGGTGGCAATGCAAGTCTATAAGCGACCTCTCCCACTCGATCAAGAATCTCGAACGGGCGAATGAACCTAGGGCTAAGCTTGCCCTTCTTCCCAAATCTCATCACGCCCTTCATAGGTGACACTCGAAGCAATACCCGCTCACCGACCATGAAAGCCAAATCTCGAACCTTGCAGTCGACATAACTCTTTTGCCTGGACTGAGCTATACGAAGCCTATCCTGAATAATCCTGACCTTGTCCAAGGCATCCTGAATCAGATATGTACCCAACTACCTAGCCTCTCCCGGCTCAAACCATCCAATCGGAGACCGACACCGCCTACCATATAAAGCCTCATAAGGAGCCATCTGGATACTCGACTAGTAGCTGTTATTGTAGGCAAACTCTGCTAAAGGCAAAAACTGATCCCACGAGCCTCCAAAGTCAATAACACAAGCTCGGAGCATACCCTCCAAAATCTGAATAGTCTGATCGGACTGCCCGTCCGTCTGAGGATGAAATGCTGTGCTCAACTCAATCCGTGTGCCCAACTCTCGCTAAACTGCTCTCGAGAAATGCGAGGTAAATTGTGTACCTCAGTCCGAAATGATAGACACGGCCACACCATGAAGACGAACAATCTCCCGGATATAGATCTCAGCTAACCTCTCGGAAGAATAAGAGACTGCCACATGAATGAAATGTGCTGACTTGGTCAGCCTATCAACAATAACCCACACTGCATCGAACTTCCTCTGAGTCAGTGGGAGTACAACAACGAAGTCTATAGTGATACACTCCCACTTCCACTCGGGAATCTCAACCTTCTGGAACAAACCACCAGGCCTCTGGTGCTCGTACTTAACCTGCTGACAATCCAAACACCGAGCCACATATGCAACGATATCCTTTTTCATTCTCCTCCACCAATAATGCTGTCGCAAATCCTGATACATCTTAGTGGCGCCCGGATGAATAGAGTACTGAGAGCTATGGGCCTTCTCTAAAATCAACTCTCGAAGTCCATCCACATTAGGCACACAAACTCGACCCTACAATCTCAAGACTCCATCATCACCTAAGGCAACCTGCTTGACACCTCCGTGCTACACCGTGTCTCTAAGGACACACAAATGGGGATCATCATACTGCCGATCACGGATACTCTCCAATAAAGAAGAACAAGCGACCATGCAAGCTAACATACGACTGGGCTCAGAAACATCCAACCTCACGAACTAATTGGCCAAAGCCTGAACATCCAAAGCAAGCGGTCTCTCACCGACTAGAATATAAGCAAGACTGCCCATACTGGCTGACTTCCTACTCAAAGCATCGACCACCACATTGGCCTTTTTCGGATGATATAAGATGGTAATATCATAGTCTTTCAACAGCTCCAACCACCTTCTTTGCCTCAAATTCAACTCCTTCTGCTTGAACAAGTATTACAAACTCTTGTGATCCGTGAACACCTCACAAGCCACGCCATACAAATAATGCCTCCAAATCTTCAACGCATGAACAATGGCTGCCAACTCCAAATCATGAATCGGATAGTTCTTCTCATGAATCTTCAACTGCCATGAAACATAGGCAATGACCTTGCCATCCTACATCAACATCGCACCAAGCCCAATACGAGATGCATCACAATAAACTGTATACGGCTCTGAACCTGTGGGCAAAACCTACACTGGTGCCATAGTCAAAGCTGTCTTGAGCTTCTAAAAGCTCGCCTCACACTCGTCCGACCACCTGAACTGGGCACCCTTCTGGGTCAACCTGGTCATCGGGGCTGCAATGGACAAAAACCCCTCCACAAACCGACGATACTAGCCTCCCAACCCTAAGAAACTCCGGATCTCAGTAGCTGATGCTACTCTAGGACGGTTCTTGACTGCCTCAATCTTCTTCAGATCAACCTGAATACCTTCTGCGGATACAACATGACCCAAGAATGCAACTAAACTCAACCAGAACTCACACTTCAAAAACTTAGCATACAGCTGACTATCCCTCAAAGTCTGAAGAACCACTCTAAGATGCTGCTTGTGCTCCTCCTGACTACGGGAATAGATCAAAATACCGTCAATGAAGACTATCACGAACGAATCCAAGTAAGGCCTGAACACTTGGTTCATCAAATCCATAAAAGTTGCTGGGGCATTTGTCAACCCGAATGGCATCACCAAGAACTCATAATGCCCTTACCGAGTGCGGAAAGCTGTCTTAGGGACATCAGATGCCCTAATCCTCAACTGATGGTAGCTGGATCTCAAGTCAATCTTCGAAAATACCTTGGCACCTTGAAGCTGATCAAACAAATCATCAATCCTCGACAATGGATACTTATTCTTGATTGTAACCTTGTTCAACTACCGGTAATCAATACACATTCTCATCGATCCGTCCTTCTTCTTAACAAACAACACTGGTGCACCCAAGGCGAAACACTGGGTCTAATAAAACCCTTTTCAAGCAAGTCTTGCAACTGCTCCTTCAACTCTTTCAACTCAGGTGGGGCCATACGATACGATAGAATAGAAATAGGCTGGGTGCTTGGAGCCAAATCAATGCAGAAGTCAATATCCCTGTCGGGTGGCATCCCCGACAGGTCTAAAGGGAATACCTTAGGGAACTCATGAACAACAGGTATAGAATTAATAGAAGGAACCTCGGCACTAGAATCACGAACATATGCTAGATAGGCGAAACACCCCTTCTCGACCATATGCCAAGCCTTCACATAAGAGATAACACTATAGGTAGAATGACTAGGAGTCCCCCTCCACTCTAAACGAGGTAAACTTGGTAATGCTAAGGTCACAGTCTTGGCATGACAGTCCAAGATAGCATGGTAAGGTGATAACCAGTCCATTCCCAATATGATATCAAAATCAACCATGTCTTGGAGTAATAGATCCACACGAGTCTTAAGACCCCTGATCACAACTATACACGAGCGATGGACTCGATCTACCACAATAAAATCACCCACCGGTGTAGACACATATATAGGAACACTCAAGGAATCACTAGACATGACCAGATACGATGCAAAATAAGATGACACATAGGAGTATGTAGACCTTTGATCAAATAAAACTGAAGCATCTCTGCCACAAACCAGAATAGTACCTGTGATAACTGCATCGGAAGCCTCAGCCTGGGGCTTAGCTGGTAGAGCATAATATCGGGGCTGAGCCCCACCACCCTGAATGATATCTTTGGGACGACCTGCAGTTGGATGGCCTCCATCTCTAGCGGTCTTAGCTCCACCTCTAACACCTCTACCTCCCCCTCTAGCACCTCTACCCCCACCCCTAACTGGAGGAGCAGGGGGTGGAACACCTGGTGCCTGAACCATAGCACGAGAACCCTGTTGTTGTGACTGAGTACCCACCAATCTCGGACAAGCCCTCCGAATATGACCTACTCACCATACTCATAGCATCCACCTGAGTGCTACGATTGAGGAAACTAAGACTGACCCTGGCGACCTGAATGACCACCCCAAAAACTCTGGAGCAGCGGTGCACTGATAGGAGCTGGTGGTACACTGTGGGGCTATTGATCAGAATATTGCATGTGAGAACCACGTCCACCTAAAGCACTGTGAGAAACCTGAAGGACTGACTGAAAAGGCCTAGGAGGATGGCCTCTACCATATGAATCTCTGCCTCCAGACGAGGTACCATTGAAATCGCCCTGAATGACGAGGCCTCTTGTTAGACCCCTGACCACTTCCCTATGATAGAACCATCTCAACTCTCCTGGCCACATTGGTCGCCTCCTGGAAAGTAATCTCACTGCTAGTCTCCTTGGCCATCTAAAGTCGAATAGGCTGGATAAGGCCCTCAATGAACCTCCTCACCCTCTCTCTCTCGGTGGGAAGTATGATAAGAGCATGACGGGCCAAGTCGATAAATCTGGTCTCATACTGAGTAACAGTCATAGAACCCTACTAGAGACGCTCAAACTGCCTCTGATAGATCTCTCTCTGAGTAATAGGGAGAAACTTCTCCAGAAATAGCTGGGTAAACTACTCCCAAGTCAAGGCTGGTGATCCGGCTGGTCTAGCCAAGCAATAATCTCTCCACCAAGTCTTGGCGGATCCAGATAAGCGAAAGGTAGCAAAATTGACCCTATTGGTCTCCACTATCCCCATGTTCCTGAGAACCTCATGACAGCTGCCTAGGAAATCATGGGGATTCTCTGAAGATGCACCGCTGAAAATAGTAGGGAAGAGCTTGGTGAACCTGTCCAATCTTCATAAAGCATCGGCAGATATAACTACTCCACCACCGATCTGAGCTACCACACCCGGCTGAACTGCTCCAACTGGATGAGCTGCTGGAGTCTGAAACTAGGGAGACATATGCTCCGTAGTGCAAGTAGCTGGAGTTTGGGTTCCTCCTCAAGCCAGAGAGACGGCTGGTGCTACAGGAAGCAAGCCTGCCCGGGTGACACTCTCCATAAGGCCCACTACATGGACCAGAGCATCCTAGAGCACTGGGGTAGCAATAAATCCCTCTGGCCTAGAGACTGTCTAGGCCAGAACCTCATCATCAAAGTCAACCTGAGGCTCCGCCGCTGGTGCTGCTTCCCTGGCCTGAGCTCTGCCCCTACCTCAGCCTCTAGCACGACCTTGACCTCACCCTCTGCCCCTCGTGGGAGCTGCTGCTGGGGACTCGGGCTGCTGATCGGTGGATGAGGAAGCACGTGTTCTCGCCATCTGCGAAAGAACAAAGTAGAAATTCAATTAGCATTGAAACACCAAATCGCACGACAGGAAAGAATAAATGTGATGTTTTTCCTAACTCTGTAGCCTCTAGGGCTAAATACAGACGTCTCCATACCGATCCCTCAGACTCTACTAAGCTTGTCCGTGAATTGTGAGACCTATGTAACCTAGAGCTCTGATACCAACTTGTCACGGCCCGAATGTCCCACCCTCGGGAGTCGTGATGGTGCCTACTCGTGGATCCTAGGCAAGCCGCGTATTGTATAATTTCTAACTCATTTATTAGTCCTTTTTAACATCTTAAACTAACATGTGATCAATAGTAAAACATTAACGTTAAGCAAAAACAAGCGGAAGACTTAATCTAATATAATTAACCATAACCAATATGACTACGTCAACATACATCTCTACCTAGAATCCAGTGTCACAATATCACGGACTGTCTAAGAATACTACAAAAAATGTTTGAAAAGAAAGTACAATCTGTCTCGGAAACAAATGAAAACAGAATACATAATAGGATAGAAGAGAACGCCGGGCCTGCGGACGCCTACAGGACCACCTCAGGATCTCTAGCTAGACCGAAGACAGCCACCCCAAATGCTACTGTCCAAAAGATGCTCCGGGATCTGCACATACTGCAGAGTGTAGCATCAGCACAACCGACCCCATGTGCTGGTAAGTGCCTGGCCTAACCCCGATGAAGTAGTGACAAGGCTAGGACTAGACTACCAAATAAACATTTGCAGTTATATAATATGCAACAGACAAATAAAATAGGAACGACAAGTAAAGATAGGAGGGGGTACATGCTATGGGGGAAATATCAGTACCAACTATAAATTAAGAGAAAAACATAAGAACAATTTAGAATTTACAACAAAACAAAAGGAAGTCGTAACAAATCTATAAACACTTTGTATTATCAATTGTTGCAGCACGCAGCCCGATCCCAAAACATAATAACTCTGTTGCGGCGTGCAACCCGATCCATATCATTTATCACTATTGAGGCGTGCAACCCGATCCAATTATATAATATTGTTGCGGCGTGCAACCCGATCCAAATATAATATTGTGGTGGCGCACAACCCGATCCACATATACAGTTCAACACCAATCACAACTAGAGTCCCAACAAGGGATCAATATAGAAACATTACTATCCCGGCAAGGGAATCGACAGTATAAGTAACTACGTCCCGGCAAGGGAAATCAGCTATAACCAAACTTGTTCCAACATCTAACTACCTCAATTAGCACAGATACTCAATACTAAGTAATTCCCACGTGAATAATCATAATCCTTGGTCAACACAGAGAATCAACAACATAGGCATTCGTAGGATTTATCAAGAACACAACAATTTCAATTTAAGACTCACGACCATGCTTGACACCAACGTATAGATACTCGTCACCATGACTATACATCATACTCGATAAATAACATGTAGCAAATATGACACAACTCTTAATCCCTCAAGCTAAGGTTAGACCAAACACTTACCTCGTACTTCCATGGCTAACTCAAGCCTCAAACACCTCTTTTCCTTTAGAATTTACCACCAAACAACTCGTATCTAGTCCAAATTGATTTAACAACATCAATAAACGCAAAACAATCCAATTCCAATGCTCAATTATAAAATTCCCATCATTCTTCCCAAAAAGTCAAAAATCAATCCCAGGCCCGTTTGGTCAAAACTCGAGGTTCGGACAAAAACTCGATTACCCATTTACCCATGAGTCTGAATATGTATTTAGTTCCAAAATTCGACCCCAAAACGAGGTCTAAATCTCAATTATGCAAAAAGCCCTAACTCTACCTAAATCCCTATTTTCCTACCCTTAAGAGATGATTTATGCCTAGAAATCTAATGGGTGTTAATGGAAATTGAAGAAAATGAGTCTAAGATTACATACCTATGAATTGGTAGTGAAATTCTATTTACCGTGAAAATGGTAATAACAATTAAATTTGTAAATGGGATTCTAAAAATACGTGATCTATTCTCGAGCTAGTTGTTAAAGCAGTTAATGCTAAGAACGTGAAGTATAATGATAAAATGCGAGCTAAGAGGGGGCAGTAATGAAACCAAAGGGGCATGTTGCCCGGGTGCAGAGATGGTCGATGAAGACCTCGGGGCCAAGGTTCGAGCCAAGCTCGAGCTACCGAAGGCAATCGGAAATGGGATAACAGGCGAAGATATGATCGAGCAAGGCCCTATGTTACCAATATTAAGCAAATTGGTGAAGAACAGATAAGAGAATGATAAATGCCAAAGCGATCTCGGGCCAGTGAGAATGAACCACTTAGAAGAAAAGAGAGAGAGAGATATTATTGCACTTGTGGAGAAATGGAGCAACATCAGCCCCTTATAAGGTGGGGCAAGTCACCTTTATATAGGAGGGGAGACTCAGCTACAAGTATGTGGGGATTAATTACAAAGTATGGTGATGGGATGGCTTGACATGATGCTTCAACATAGGCTCTGGATAGTTCGGGTCTGTCAGACATAGCCATGTGCCTAGAGGGATTCCCCCTTTGTCCTGGCTTCGTTCTTCATTTTCTCCGAGTCGGGCTTCGACGAGTCCTGAGGTCGAGAATTCAGTCATGACCTCCTACCCTCGGGGTCCCGGGGCATGCTCCCGAAATGTCTCGACAGCGAGAAATCAAGTCTTCTAATTTCGCCGCGACAGATAGTCTCTGTGTTTCCCATAATGAAATGATGGGAAATGATTCTGACACTTGACTCCTCGAGCTTATTTTGGTGATACCATATCGATGATGCGACCTCTGGCTCATACTTTTTGACCTCATTCATAGCACTCCTCGATTTTTGCTTCCCAAGGTATAGGTACCGCCGACGGTTCAATTTTTCATAGATGCATTAACTACGCCCGTAGGACAGTCTTCCAAATCCTAGATGACCATGTCGTAGTCCCCTATAAATGGGTGGTGACTTGGCTTTGTTTTTTCTATCTCAATGCTTCCGTTGGCTTGCTTGCTCGTTCCTCCTTATTATCTTCTTTCACCATTGAACATCATGTTACGTGTTTATGACCTTAAAGCCATTTGGAGGAGTTACCTTAGACTACATCGTGGCTTTTTGTTGGGGTATCCCTTCATCGAACTTAAGCGTGCTGTCCCGCTATTGCTGTGGTCACCGGTATGCTGGCGCTTGTTGCTGCTCCCGGTTCGAGATGATGAAGGACGGGGAGTCGGCTCCTCTCTTATGTAGACAGTCGTTTGGGTTATGCATTGTTGCTCAAAATGGGGCTCAGATTATACACCACTGATCACCTTCATACCCCGGCTCGACGTGGTGCTCTACTCCGAGTCGGGGGCTTGCACGGCTGAACATCCTAAGAAGTGGATTGAAAGTAGCTGTGCAAGTGGGACCGAGGATTGTTCGGTCCGCTGTCTCTCCGAGGCTTCCTTGGCCAAAGAAGGTCCTCGAGCCTTAAATAGCTACAACATTTTTTCTCACCTCTCTTCCACTCGCCTTGTCCCTTGGGGATATCAGTGTGTGTTGTTAGGATAAAACTTCCGCGGATGAGTGTCCAGAGGCGCCTGTTGTGGACTTTCGAAGGTGGGTTGGTCATCGGGCTTATATCTAGCACGCGCATCCCTTTGCCTCTTTCTCTAGGCATGGACTCCTGTAGGTCTTTGTAATTGTATGTAATGACCTCTCGAGGGCTGCTTGTACACAAATTTTTATGAATAAGAATATACTTTGCTGATTTCTGCTTTCCTTACTTCGCTTTGTTTCTGTATGCTCTCATGCCCTTCGAGGATATTTGAATGCCTTCTTTTATTTGTTTACCACTGATATCTGACTTGAGTGCGAGCGCTCATTCTGATCTTATGCTAATCGACATGGCTTTCCTCCGACCCGTCGTCGTACTTCAGACTGATCTTGGATTGATTCTGATAGATTCGGGTTACCGAGGCCCTTAGAGTTGTTTGGAGATATGCGTTGAATTCCGGGTCTTTCGGGAATGTTACCCTGGATGAAGGTCCTCTTCGGGTACCAGGGGGTCCCTATTGATGTAGATAACCTTTTTAGAATGGATAGGATTGACTTCTATTGGGGAGTTTGCTCGTATTTGGGCGCTTCCTCGGACCTTCGTGGAGCTTTCGCGATCAGAGCTTCCTGTGTTTATTCCTCTTTTTAGGAAGAGGGGATCATGAAACTAGGTGCTTGCCTTGCGTCGAGTGTCGGCGTTTAAAACTCATCGAGGTCTGACTTCTTTGGCTGGGGGTTCTTGATGTAGAGTGCTGCCCCGAGCATGGAGATAATATGAATGGCCCCTTGAGTCTTGGCTCCTCATTAGAGGATGTTTTCTTGATCGGGTATCGACCCGTCAATCTGTATCAAGGCTGTTGGCTTCCCGGGGCTTGCCTCGGGCAGGCGAATCGTCGCTACTTTTCACATATATGTGGGGCGACTTCAGCTCCTTGGCAAGAGTTCATCACTTTTAGATAGCTGCCTTTCTGTTTTGGCACGAGGTACTTCATCTCTTTAGGCGCAAAAAGTGTTGGTGCGTGCCCTTGCCTTGACCTGTTAGTTTCACCATAGTCATGGGAACCATTTCGGGGCCAATCCGGCAAGTGACGAGGGGCGCTGCTCCTGGTGCTCAGGAACCGAGGGATTTTGCTCTGGAGACGGCGTCCTTGATAGGAGAGGAACACCTGGAGATGGTAAGAAGGTACGGTGGCTAGAGCGAGGGGGTAACACTGCAGGTGCTTTCCCCAGATGATGGCATTGTGGATTCCACTGATGGGTTCTTGAGCGTGTACCTATACCCTTTCACATTTGGCCCCCCTGATAGGGTTGTGCTTGATTTTTGCTTGAAGTATCGGGTTACCTTGGCACAGATTCATCCGTCGTTTTGGCGAACGACGCTAATGACGAGATTCTTCATGGAGAAAGCTGGGCTCGAATTCATGCTTGACCACCTTGTCAAGCTATATCGGCCCTTTTATCATCGAGGCCTACTAACTCTGAGGTGTCGTTAATCCACGCCTTTCGTTGTTGATGACGAGGATGGCGGGGATCGAGAGTGGGACAGTTGGTTTATCCGGGTTCGGATGACCGATATTATCCTTGTGGAGTTTTTGCCATTTCTCGAAGGGTGGAATTATGCGCGTGAGTGAGGCGTTTGGCGCTTTTTCAGATTCCACATATAGCGAAAATCAGCTAAGTAATAATGTTGTTTCCCTTGTTGTAGAAACCTCGTGGATGCCGGGTGAGGTCCATGACCTACCTGGCTGGGTCCGAAGGCTGATGACCCATTCATCCAATGACGAGCGCAGATTGCAAGCTGTACTCTGTACCGGATAGGGAGCGCAATACCAAGGTATGCACGTATGCTGCCTTTGCCCTGCCTTTGTATATCGAGGTAACCCTTTCCCCTTCCATTTGTGCCATTTACAAATATCGGGCGGTTCCCTAGGATGGGGCAATAATCTTCCGAAGAGGGGAAGGAGTCATTGGCTTTCGGGGCGAGAGGCGATATTGGTAAAAAAGGTCGGCACCCGCGGTGTGACGGAGCCTTAAGTGGCACTGGTCTAGCTCACATTACCGAGGAAAGGGTGTTCCCCGAGTCTACTGCTCCCAGAGTGCCTGATTCCCTGCTGACGGTTCCTTTGAGCGAATATGCTGTGCCCGGGGTTGTTTCTTCTAGGGCCTCAAGGGCAGGATCAATAGGAGTGTTTTCCGACTTCGAGGAACTCCATCGGCTTCACTTTGTGGTGAGTTTTATGTAGAGTTTCCCTGTATCCCGTGTCCTCCTCCCTCTATTGAATCTTCCTTGTGCAGGCCTGTGATGGGCTTAGGTCTGAGCTATTTCATCAAGGGGCCAAACTTCAGAAATTTCTGGGTGAGGGGAAATCTCTTAGGCTCCTTAGCGAGGAGAAGGAAGTTGAGCTGCAGCATTGGCGATATTAGGCATACCGGAGCTCAAACTATGAGAGATATTTGATGGAGCAGGTAACTTCCTGTAGTGAATGCTTCGCTCCTTTCTAATCTCAAGGGTAATTCCCTTTTGCCGTATCAGTTACAGAAAAAGGCGGAGGCCTTGGAGTACCTCAAGGGCGACGTCAATCATGTCAGAGTTGCTTGCAAAGAGCTAAGGGCTCAGGTGCAGGATCGAGCTTTAGAGGAGATGAACATCTCGGCTAAGGTCCCTGCCTTCGAGGCCCAACTTAGCTTGACTCATGACAACGCCAAAGTTCAAGGGGATATGATTGGGAAACTTGAATCTGATCTCTCGAAGGTCAGAACCGAGATAATCGATGCACGGGTAGAAGCGACATTAAGCCGAACCAAGGCTCATTATGAGGTGGCGATTCGTATGAAATATGATGCTGATGCCCAAGCTGAACTGAAGCGAGCCCTCGACCAGGAGAAGAAGATCGAGAAATATATTCGCTGTAGATACCGGAGAAAGGTACTCGAGGAGGTCGGTGCAAGGGGATTTGTTCTCTCGGATGAATTGGCTTGAGCAAGGGCGGACGAGCGTGTCGCTCGCTCACTTATTTTTGACGTTGTGGATGGAATAGTTGACAAGCTGTAGCCCTTTAACGCAGAGTGTAGATTTTGTTATTTTATCGTTTTGTCTCTAATATACGTAGGACATGCTGCACCCTTTTTGCGCGTGTAATATATAAGAAAGAATTTGAACCTTTATTTCTTCTGTACCTCCTTTTTTTTGTTGCTTTCGCCTGGTCAGGCCAATTTTTGTGTTTTGCGAGGTCCTCATAGGTCCGAAATGGATCGGACAGATCCGGGGGCTCTTAAGTGCACTCCTTGACGCGAGCATGTGCTGGGGCCACTGTGCCGGGCCTGTCCATTTAGGCTTAGTCTCCGAGTCGCATTATGACTCGTGCTTCAATTGACCCTTAGGCTCTTTCCTGCCGGCGTGGGCGAATGATGATGTCTTTTGTGCTTTGGATCGAAGTGACCTTATGAGTGCTTGGTCCGGAGGTTTACTCGGCTGGTGACAGTGACATTCATGCCGCGCCCTTAGGTATATTATAGCTTTTGGGTCCAGTCTTCGAGTCGCATTGCGATTCGTGCTGTAATCGACCCATAAATTTCCATGATTCTCTGGCCGGCGATAGTGGCATTTATGCCGTGCACTTGGGCATATTGCAGTTTTTGGGGCCGGTCTCCGAGTCGCATTGCGATTCGAGCTGTGATCGACCCATAAATTTCCATGATTCTCTGGCCGGCGATAGCAGCATTTATGCCGTGCCCTTGGGCATATTGTAGTTTTTGGGGCTGATCTCTGAGTCGCGTTGCGATTCGAGCTGTGATTGACCCATAAATTTCCATGATTCTTTGGCCAGTGATAGCATCATTTATGCCGCACTTTTAGGCATATTGCAATTTTCGAGTCCAATCTCCGAGTCGCACTGCGATTCGAGCTGTAATCGACCCTTAAATTTCCTTGAGTTTCTGGTCGGCGACAGTGGCACTTATGCCGTTTGGTTGTTGAGACATTTTAGTATGTGGCCCGTGGGCTTGCATCGAGGGTATGCCCTTTAGGGATTCTTACAAATGTGATGTATAGCCTAAACTTCGGGATTTTCATGCCTGTTGAGGTCTTACAATTTGTTATTTTGTAGAATAGATCTAGTTACGCCGAGGTTGCCCGCTAGGGGTCTTACAGTTTCGGGTTTTCCAGTTGTATGGCGATTAACAGCAGTCTCCGACTCATCGAGTTTGTTTAAGCTTGAAGACAGCTTCTCGTGAGCTCGGAGTTGCCTTCTAGGGGCTTGATGAGCCCGAAGTTCCAACTCTGGGGTCATGCAAGTTGTCGAATCACTAACGCTAAATCTCCGAGTATATCGGGACTCATTTGATGGAGAAACATTTGCCACGCGTATGCCGAAATCACCTTTCCTGAAATACGAAATGCCGAAAAGGTATTCTTTATTGCTTGGCATAAATATATGCTGTAAATACATATTGTCCCGTTGCTGCGAGCTCGGCCCGCATGGGTACGGATTCTCTGATTATCTGATCTGTTTACATGATTCCATTTTGGAACTTAGCCTGCCATTTATTGGCCCTTCCGAGGGGATGGTGCCTTCAATAGGAGGTCATCGCACGTCGTCCGACTGTAAAAGAAAGGACTGCGATCTCGTCGGATCCCTTTCTTAGGGGTACGTTGCCCCGCTAATAATCTTGCTGGCGGGCCCCTTAGGTTGGAAACCTGGCCGAGGAAAGAGAGCTCGGCGGGTCCCGCGGAGGGCTCAGATCTCCGAGTGGAGTTTAGAATTTCTGAACGCCTCGGTTGACTGCCTGCATGCAGGTTAGTAAAAGAAAAGAAACAATTAAAGGAGCAGAGTAGTCCTTCCCTGCTGCGGGGTGTGTAGGTGACGTTTTCGAGGTCTGGTATATTCCTGCCATTTCGGGGCGCAAGCCCTAATGCAGCCTTCCACCGCGTTCAACTAGGCTTGGCCGAAGATGCGGTTCTACTTACCTTTTGATCCCTTCAAGAGCGGAGGCGTTGATGCCGGCGGTGGGTCATATGGTGAGGGATTTCCTCTGGTCATGTGTAGCTTTTGTCGAATGCCTTAGTCTCACCTTTGTCGGGGAGTTTCATCCCTTTGGAGGAGTGGGGTCGAAATTGCCTCTGGGTGGTGTGCCCGTTGTCATCCGAATAAAATGTCCGCGCTTCGCTGGATCGACATCCCAGTTCGAGCTCAAGTGAGCTGTATAGAGGGAGTGGCCTTCTTGATTGTTGTGGTCATCGGCGTCTGGAATCCACCAAAAATTCGCGGTGTGGGAGTGATTTGGTTCGTTAGTCCGAATTGCCCTATTGGCTTTGGCCTGATGCCGTCGGTATAGTTGGTCGAGCCACCTGCACTCATGAACACATGCTTTATTTGGAATAGGTTAAATGAGGGAGGGAATTACTAACGCATGAATACGAGGCCGAAGAGAAGTCTCGGCGTTCCTTTCCTTGGATGCAAGGGTGTCCCTTTCCTCACCGAGGCGATGGGCACTTTCTTTCTACATTTTATGGATCTTTGAAGGGTGCCACCGCCCTTTTACTATCGTGGCAATACGTTGTTGCTTGTCAACTTCGTTTTTCCCAATATCCTTCCTTCCTTAGAGCTGGATTCGAGCCTAACCGCTCGATGATACTTGGTGGCGACCTCTATTTAATAGCATGGTTGTCGTTCTTTTGAGTCGGTGACCCCATGCGCCCCTTGGTTCCTGCACCGGGCCATAGTTCTCTTGAAGGGGTCTTGGTCGAACAGGTCTGAGTCGCCTGGTGTTCCCGACTTTGCTTATGGTGATCACGATGTTCGGTGGAGCAATGCTGAAATTGCACTCGGCGGGGCGGGGTTTCCTTATCAGCTGTGCATTGTTGAATCTGGTTATATTGGATGTTCCTCGAGGGTGCTGTCCTCGGTCCATCTCCCTATTGTTGCGAGGCAGATTGCATCTCAAGTCGTTCCTTCCGTTCGCCGTACATGGATGATACCTCCATCTGCTTTGTATCAGCTTCTTTGTCGGGAGTCTGCTTGGATATACCGAACCCGAGGAGGTTCCCGTGGTATTTCATTTCTACTTCGTTCGGCCTCTATTGTATTGGTCCCTCTCGGTACTGTTTTGATGGCACTGGCATGCGCTTCCGTGGAGGACCACGCTGGAACGGTAAGCGAGTCTGTGAGATCAGGTGCCAGGCAATGGCGTTGCATCACAGTTTCTCTCGAAAGAGTTTCTTCGAACATCCTCAATGAGACGGGATCGAACTCATCATCTTGGGTGTCACTGCTTCTGAATGAGCATGCGCAAGTGGTGGTGCACCCGTAGGGATACGAGGTCCTGTCACACCGAGGGAGTTCCGGCGTTCTGGGTTTCTGCAAAGCGAGTTCCGGGACTGTTCCCTCGGGAGGCGGTTGCTATAGGAGCTTCCACGAACCCAATTCGATCCTTTCGAAGAGATTCCCAAGCATCCTGACTATGGCAGAATCGGTTACCGACCCGTCGTTATTTGATCTCTCGGGTACTAGCTCATCATAAGGAGACATCTCCGGTGCAACTGCGTTGGGGGGTCCCTGGGCAACTTCGCAGTCGAGCGATAGCCAACTGGCGTGCCTGCAACATTTCAAAAATAACATGAAGACTAACTTCTTGTTCTACCCGGGCCGGGGTTTTTTGTGCTTCCTGTTGGTACCTGTGCCGTACGCTCCTGTCGGTGTGAGAAGTTTCGTTGACTTTTTGTGCGTCCTGTGAATCTGCGTCCGCTAGGATCGGTCCGGAAGCGATATTAGGATTCCGTGGAGGCGCTCCAGCGGTCGGGATAGCCACGCCATTTTCCCCCTAATTTTTGAAGTTATCATTCTAAACTCTGTTTACCGAGTTGGACATTTTGGCCTGAAATCAAAGGATCTTTGACAAAAAAAAGTGTGAAAGATAATGTGCGTTTGTGTGACGAAACCAGCAAGAAAATAATCACTATTATTTTTAGCCCCACGGTGGACGCCAAACTGTTTACCGCGAAAATGGTAACAACAATTAAATTTGTAAATGAGATTCTAAAAATACGTGATCCATTCTCGAGCTAGTTGTTAAAGAAGTTAATGCTAAGAACGTGAAATATAATGATAAAATGAGAGCTAAGATGGGGCAGTAATCAAACCAAAGGGGCCTGCTGCCCAGGTGCATGGATGGTCGATGAAGACCTCGGGGCCAAGGTTCGAGCCAAGCTCGAGCTACCGAGGGCAGTCGGGAATGGGATAACAGGCGGAGATGTGAACGTGCAAGGCCCTATGTTACCAATATTAAGCAAAGTGGTGAAGAACAGATAAGAGAATGATAAATGCCAAAGCGATCTCGGGCCAGTGAGAATGAACCACTTAGAAGAAAAGAGAGAGAGATATTATTGCACTTGTGGAGAAATGGAGCAATATCAGCCCCTTACAAGGTGGGGCGAGTCCCCTTTATATAGGAGGGGAGACTCGGCTACAAGTATATGGGGTTAATTACAAAGTACGGTGAAGGGATGGCTTGACATGATGCTTCAGCATAGGCTCTGGATAGACCGGGCCTATCAGACGTAGCCATGTGCCTAGAGGGCTTCTCCCTTTGTCCTGGATTTGTTCTTTGTTTTCTCCGAGTCGGGCTTTGACAAGTCCTGAGGCCGAGAATTCGGTCGCGACCTCCTGCCCTCGGGGTCCCGGGGCATGCTCCCAAAATGTCTCGACAGCGAGAAATCAAGTCTTCTGATTTTGCCGCGTACAAATTCCCCTTCAAAAATCGCCCAATTTGGAGTTTTGACGAAGAAGTTATGAAATTTTGGTTAATTCCCATTTTGCTTCTGTTTTAAAATCACTGGAGAGGCCTTCATCGCACTCGCAAAAGGCCTATCGCGTTTGCGATGAGTTAGGCCTAGGTGACCTTCGCAACCTTAGGCTCGCGTTCGCGACCTTAGGCTCGCGTTCGCGGAGCTTTAACTCCTCGAGACTTCGCATTCGCGGGCCAGTGGTCGCGTTCGCGTAGAACAAGTGAGAACCCCCTTCCCCAGGCCCATTGCCTTACGTGTATGCGAGTGCTTGGATGCGTTCGCGAAGGGTATCCCCCCTCAGCCTTGCGTTCGCGTCTCAGGCTTCGCGTTCGTGAAGAAGAAAACTGGAACCTTGAAGATTTGCCTTACGCGTTCGCGAGTGGGACCACGCGAACGCAAAGAACAAAATCCCTGTGCACTGAACAGCAAAACCTGCAACTTTCATAAGTTCAAAAACTTTCCGAAACCTATCAGAAACTCACCCGAGCACTCGGGTCTCCAAACCAAACATACGTACTAACTCAAAAACATCGTATGAACTTATCCGTGCGATCAAATCGCCAAAATAACCTCTTAAACAACGAATTTAACATAGAAATCTAAGAAAAATCTCAACACTTTCAAAATATGAATTTTCACAACTACGAGTCCGAATCACCTCAAACGACTTCCGTTTCTTACCAAATTTCACAGACTCATCTTATTTCACATATAAGACCTATACTGGACTCCGGAGCCAGAATATGGGATCGATACCATCAACTTCTAAATGCATTTCATTTCCAAAACTCATAAAAATTTTCAGAAAATAATTTTCTTTAAAAATTCATTTCTCGGGCTTGGGACTTCGGAATTCGATTCCGGGCATACGCCCAAGTTCCATATTTTTCCACGGACCCTCTAGCACCGTCAAATCATGGGTCTAGGTCCGTTTACCCAAAATGTTGACCGAAGTCAACTTAAATGCATTATAAGTCAAAATTTTAACATTTTTCACAAAATAGCTTTCCGGCTATGCATCCGGACTGCGCACACAAATCGAGGTGATGTTGGAAGAGGTTTTTAAAGCCTCGGAATGCAGAATTCATTTTGAAAACAAGTGATGACCTTTTGGGTCATCACGACATGTGTCAAAGACAAAAACCAATAGTATTTTAGATCTCAAATGTTAATCGTATTTTTAGCGAATTAAATTTATTTTAATATATTCTAAGAAAAGAACTGGTATTATTCTTTTAAAGACTCATCCCGCCATAATAGCATGACCCTTAACCAAGACTCACCCCAAAAGATCCTAGAATAAAATCACACCGCGCTAAGGCCCATACACCGTTGTATTCCCTCTTAAACACTCCAAAAGTACCACAATCGAGACACCCACTCTGAAGAGACCTTTTGTGAATCTAAAGCCATTTTCCTTCACCTTCCTGATGATGAAATGTAGAATGCATAATGATATAGAAATACCACAAGTCTCGACACCCTCAATGAAAAATCTCAAATCCTAGCCATATACATATCCAGAAAAATTCACCATTTCTACGTAAAAATCTTGAATCCATTAAAACTTTCTCGAGAGTCATCCCCTCTACTCAAATCATAATTGCACCACCCCAAATGAGACGAACAACTTGTGCCCCATTAGCACGACAACACCCTCAGAAGTAACCCCGCTTTAATGCAACCGAGCAAATTCCTACTCCATGCGCACTACATCCTTCACGTATAACACCTCAATTATTCCATGATTCCTATATACCCATAAAGTATAATTCACCATGCATCCATAAATTTCCTTGCTTTAGTCATCCTCAAAACCAGCCTCTGCAAGTCATAACCGATCCACAAGTATGCCTCAGACCGGAACCAATACAATACGTAACCATGGAATCAAATCGTCGATAACAGACTCCCCCACTTGGCTCAAAGCCATAGATCAAAATACCCGATAACTCATAATGCCCATACTCTATTACTTCCATAATACCGTGATAAGATTCAACTAATTCCTTCATAAGCTCATGTAACACAAACCATATAATACCTCAAATCATTTGCTAAGCTCACGTTCATCCTCGTGACAGTCAAGCCAACCTCCTCAAGCGATCCAAACTCTTCTACACATATAACCCACCGATAAGAGAAAAATCTCTCCACAGAAACAACATAGGGATCACACAACCTGAGGATACCCTGCAAGTGATAACCCTCATACTTAGCCTCAAACTGACATCTCTCTACGCCCTTTCATAGCCACAACTCCTGTTGCGCAATCATTTATTCTTCCTGAGTCTGAACTCATCAACAAGGCATGAGAACCTAATTCGTTCCACAATTAAACAACATGAAAGATCCTCTAATACACATATAACTCGAGACTATACGTCAAATCAAGATAGAAATCAAGCACCCAATAGTCCTTTTTACATCTCAAGCAAACTCTTCTTGTCACATTCATTCCATCTGAATACATCCCGCAGTTACATCATACTTATCATATAGCCATCCAACCACCCATCGAGCCATGAATTCTACTAGTAGGTACAATATCAAACTTATAAGTCCAAAATCACGTGCTTACACAAGCGAAATCCTCGTTCTCGAGCTACAGCCAAAACACAGTCTAAAGTCCTCCAAACTAGCTTATCATCAGAACACATGAATCACATCTCACACCTCATCCATGGAATCACAAGCTATCGATACACAACTGATACTGAGCGCTCACATGCGCGTACGAATTCGTGAAAGGAATTCAAAGAGTCATGTTTCAAGCTGAATTAATTCCGCATGATAAGGAAAGAAAGATGGGAAATTATCCTAAATGCCTTGTAGCCTCTCGAAGATAGGTATGTATGTCATCATACCGATCCACAAGACTCTACTAGACACTGGCTCATGACTTGTAAAACCTATGAACTTAGAGCTCTAATATCAACTTGTCATTGTCCAAAATTTAACTAGTCGTGATGACACCTAACCCAACTCGCTAAGTAAGCCAATTGGCAATAAACCAATTCCAATGAAATTTAATGAGAAAAATAAATAAATAAAATATGAATCTTATACATTTCTCAAGGACTGGTAGTACAAATCACAAGCTTCTAAAATTTAGAGTTTATGAAGATAGTGTAAAATAAGTACATCATCTGTACGAATTATACATAAATAGATTTTTCATAAGTCTAGAGCTACCATAAACAAGAGGTAGCTATTACCGGAACGCAGGTATGTCTTCAATGTTAGCTCCCATCATACACAAAAATGTCAGTATCCAAGTTTGCATGCAAGGTGCAGAAGTGTGGTATGAGTAAAACCGATTCCATATACTCAATAAGTAACAAACCTAACCTTAGGTTGAAAGTAGTGACGAGCTGGGACAATGTTTAGAGTCCAACTCTAATAACCAGCAACAATGCATAATAATATAGTAAAAATAGTACACTAAATAACTCTGATATATGAGGCTCGACTTATTCACAATTACAGAAAAATAGGCATTTTTTTCAAGTATAACAGTAAATCCCAAATCTTTCGCCGAAAATATCAAAAGTACGAGTAAGTTTGAAAACTGTAATTTTCCCAAAGCTTTCAACGGGTAAATGTTTTGTTTTAAAATGGTATGAGAAAAATACATCTCTATGACTACATGTCAATATGTATGAGAAGTCATAAATGATGTGATCCCGTACATCATGAGAAAAATGCATCTCTATGGTTGTATTTCAAGTGTGCATGTCGAATGCGATGCAACTTAGTGATAAAACCATATGCATACTCTTAGAGTATCAATTCACTGAGTCCTCCCAGTCACTCAATCCTCACAGCCATTCAGTCCTCACAGTCACTCGATCCTCCCAATCACTCAGCACTCGCGCTTGGCACTCGCACTTGGTACTCGTACTTGACACTCACACTCAGTATGTACCTACACTCACTAGGGGTATGTACAGACTCTGGAGAGGCTCCATTAGTCCAAGTGCTATAATAAGCCAATAATGGCATAAATCAATAATAACTGCTATGACATGTAGCCCGATCCCATCAATATCCTTTCAATCAGGCCCTCGGCCTCACTCAGTCATCAATCTCTCCAGTCTTTCGGGCTGACAATGTCATGAAATATCAGCCCAAAAATAATGATGTGATGTATCAATGAATGGTAACAGAGACTGAGATATGATATGTAAATGAATGCGTACGACTGCATATGTAATTTCAATATAAACAGATAGCTCAAAAACAAAAATAACCACAGTGGGTCCCAACAGGATAAACATATAGCCTAGATATGGTTTCTAACATGGATCACATCTCAATTACAATAGCACGTAGAGATTTCATGGATACAAATAAGATTAGGTAACTACACCGTACCACATAAAAAACCGAGTCACAATTTATGCGGTGCACGCGCACACGCCCGTCACCTAGCATGTGCGTCATCTCAACACCAAACATATAACACGTAATTCGGGGTTTCATACCCTCAACACCAAGTTTCGAAGTGTTACTTACCTCGAACAAGGCAAATCCAATACCGAGAAAGTCAAATGATGCTCTATAAATACCATCCCACGCGTACCGACCTTTGAACAACTCGAAACTAGCCAAAAGTAACTCAAATACATCAAATAAAACATGAGGAAACAATTCTAATTGATAAATATCGAGTCTTTACTCAAAATCCCAAAATCAACCAAAAGGTCCAACCCGGGTCCGCACCTCCGAACTCGATGAAACTTATAAAATACGACAAACCATTCGATTACGAGTCCAACTATACTAGTTTCACTCAAATCCGACTCAGAATAAATGTTCAAAACTCAAAAATCGCTTTATGAAATTTTAGATAAAATCCCCCCAATTTCACTTTTAAAGTCATCAATCAATTGCAAAAACAAAGATAGATTTATGAAATATAATAAAAAAAAGTAGGGAACAGTTACCCTAATCCTTGTGGTGAAAATCATTTCAAAAATCGTCCAAATCCGAGCTCTCCAACTCAAAATATGAGCAAATGAACAAACCTTTGATTAATATACTTCCGCCCAACTATTCTGCCTCGTTTATCATGTCAAACGATCCCGGACCTCACTTTTGATGCCTCCAATGAAATTCTTGTAAAATTTCAGTCAACTTAGGCTTTTAAATCACTCCACTTACCTTATAATGAAGGAGATATGTTTCTTTTAATATTTGCAAATAGTGTAAATTTTAAATATAAATTCAGTGACAATTTCGTAATTAATCTCAAAACCCAATTCTTAGTAAAATGACCATAAATTGCTAATACGATGTCGAAACTTGATGATTCCAGTTGCTATAGTTCTAATATTAGGATACAGATCTAATGCTTCAATCAAAATAAAAATTGGAGTTCATTTGCTTAATGTGGTACCATTTATGCTTGAAGAAACGACGTCGAAACAAAAAAAAAGTACGAGCGCAACACAATCCAAACCTATCAGAAACTCACCCAAGCCCCTCGGGACCCCGTCCGAACATACCAGCAAGTCCATAATATAACATTGACTTACTCGAGACCTCAAATCACAGCTAACAATATCGAAACGACGAATCACACCTCAATTTGAGATTAACTGAACTTTGGACTTTCAACTTCCAAAACTCACGTCGAAACATATCAAATCAACCCGGAATTAACCCAACTTTTGTACACAAGTACCAAATAACATAATGGAGCTACTCCAATTCCCAGAACCACAATCCCAATCCGATATCCTCAATGTCAACTTTCGATCAAACTTATGATCTTTCCAACCCTTAAAATTTCCATTAGTATCGAATCCTTCTAGATATATCCAATTGCAAATCTGGGCATATGCTTAAGTCCAAAAATCACTATTCGGACCTAACGGAAGCATCAAAACTCCAATCTGAACTCAAATGCTAAAATGTCAAACTTGGTCAACTATTCCAACTTAAAGTTTCAACAATGAATTTCATTCTTCCAAATCGATTTCGAACAACCTGAAAACCAAAACCAACGATTCATACAAGTCATAATACATCATACGGAGCTACTCATGCTCCCAAACTTCCGAGAGAAATGCAAATGCTCAAAACGATCGATTGAGTCGTTATAATGAAGTACACCCCAACTACTTGGGATGAAATACACAACGCATATTGTGCCGAGGTCAGAGCAGACAAAGACGACCTCAATGGGCCAACTCACCGACTGAACTCGGTGCAATCCGAATCCAAAAAAGATCAAAGTAATGACATCAGAAGGGACCTCGTAGCTCTACAATCCAACATAGAACGACATTTACCGTATGTTAGAACCGCCATCGCATCCTCTCAGCGCCACCAAGAGGGGAACCCAGACCAAGAGCAGGGACTCATCATAATGAAAGAGGTATGCCCCTATTATCCGCTCACATTTTTTGTGTATCGCCTACAGAAATAGTCTACGTCTTGAAGAAGCTCGGACCTAAGGTGAAGTGGCCACAAAAGATGAGGTCAAATCCGAATACCAGAAAATCCGATGCCCTGTGAGAATTCCACCAAGAACGAGGACATAAAACTAAGGATTGCATCGCTCTAAGGCAGGAGGTCGTAAACATGCTACGATAGGGACACCTCAAAGAGCTTTTGAGCGAGCGAGGACGGACTAATTTTGCCAAAGGACGTGAACTACATCAAGGACACCAAAACAACCCTCGCCAACCCGTACCATCCACATGATCATTGGAGGCGGCAACGATGCTTCTATCAACAACGTGTATTCACCACAACCCACAAGCTCAAATGGTCAATCACACATGAATCATCTTCGATAAGTTGGATACCAACAGTTTGGATTTCCCCCACTACGATGCTTTTGTTATCACTTTATGAATTTTAGATACCGATATGATACGTATTATGGTAGATGATGGAAGCAGCGCATGCATTATCCACCCTCAAGTGCTTACACAAATTAAACTGAGGATAAGAAAGTGCTGCACTGCATCACGCTAACAAATTTTAACAATGTAGTTGAGCGGGCGTTCGATGAGATCATGCTCCCGTCCTAGCCGGTGGAGTAAATTTGGAGACCACATCTATATCACAAACCAAGAAACAACATACAATGCCATAATTGGGCGACCATGGATACACACCATGAGAGCCATCCCCTCCAGCTTGTACCAAGCCATCAAATTCCCAACTCAATGGGGAATGTTCACCATACTGGAGAACAACGCACATCCCAGGAATGCTACCGCAACGCTCTAGACTGTACAACCACTCAACAAATGAAGTACAAAAATAAAGAGGCATAGCAATCTAGGTCGAGGTCTGATAAAGACCTCATCAAAGATCTCGATATGGTCGAAGCCGGAAAATCGACCATTGAAGACCTCGACCCATCCAATTAGATGGAAATGACCATAGTAAGAATGCCTACATCGGCTGCAAGCTCCAAGAACCAGGTAAATTTCATCAATTCTTAACCACTAAAGCGGACTTGTTTGCTTTGAGCCATGTAGATATGCTAGGTATTCTGAAGGAAATTGCTAAGCATAAGCTAAACATTGACCCACTTCACCCCCGTTGAGACAGGTCCGATGTAAGTTCAACTCCGCAATCAACAACGCAGTACGTGAAGAGGTTGGAAAATTACTGGAAAACGGATCTATCAAGGAGTAAAGATACGCCAAATGGGTTGCTAATGTGGTCATGGTGAAAAAGAAGAATAGAAAGTGGCGAATGTGTGTGGACTTTATAGATTTGACTAAAACCTGCCCAAAGATTCATTTTCCTCGCCCCATATCGACCAACTCATCGACGCGATGGCCGAGCACGAGCTGCTGAGTTTTTCGGATGCCTACTCAGGTTATAATCATATCCTCATGGAAAAAGAGGATCAGGAGAAAACCACTTTCATTACCCATCAGGGGATGTACCGCTACAGAATCATGCCTTTCGGACTGAAAAATGCAGGAGCAACATACCAAAGGTTGGTAACAAAGATGTTCAAAGACAAACTAGATAAAACAATGGAGATCTACATAGATGATATGTTGGTCAAATCCAAAGTAAAGAAGACCAGATCAATCACTTGAGAGAAACCTTCGAAATACTCATGCAATACGAAATGAAGCTAAATCTTGAAAAGTGTGCATTCAGTGTGGCTTCCGGACAATTCTCGGGCTTCCTAGTGTCACATCGAGGTATTGATGTTAACCCCCACCAAATCAAATCCATTGAAGGGATACCAGAGCATTTGACCACCAAAAAACAGGTTCAGAGGTTGACTGACTGTATCGCCGCCCTTTCAAGGTTTATCTCACGATCATCCGATCGGTGCCATAAATTTTTCAACATACTTAAAAAGGATAACAACCTTCAATGGACCTCTAAATATGCCCAAACCTTAAAGGAATTGAAAGCTTACTTATAATTGCCACCACTGCTTTCAAAACCAGAACCTGGGGAGCGTCTCCTCGTCTACATGGCCGTATCCGAAGTAGCTTTGAGCATAGTCCTGGTCCGATAAAATAAAGGTACAAAGTCTCCAATCTATTACATTAGCAAAACACGAGTCTATGCAAGACGAGATACCCTCACCTCAAAAAATTGGCCCTGGCTTTGGTCGTAGCTTCACGAAAGTTTAGACCCTACTTCCAGTGCCACCCCATCTCGGTAGTCACGACTTTCCCCTTAAGAAGTATTTTGCATAAACCCGAGCTGTCGGGCTGGTTGGCCAAATAGGCCATAGAACTAAGCGATCATGATATTACATATCAACCACGAACAACAATAAAGTCACAAGTTATTGTGGACTTCATCATCAACTTTAGCGCAAAAATAATGCCCGAAGTCGAGAAAAGAAGCCGCCCACACTCCTCCCCAAAATGGAACCTCTGGGTCCTATACATCGATGACGCTTCTAACGCGTCGGGATCCAGACTGGGACTCGTACTCGAAGTTGCAACTGGCGAAATAATTCGCTAGTCTATAAGATGCCCGAATATGACTAACAACGAGGCTGAGTATGAGGCTGTAATTACAAGTTTAATGCTAGCACTCAAATACGGGACGAGAAGGGTAAGGCTACGCTGCGATTCTCAAGTCATCATCAATCAAGTCACAGGGACTTTCTAGATGAAAGAGCAAAGATTACAAAAATACCAGATCAAGATCTGTAAACTGCTTCTTAAGTTTGACGAATGTTAGCTCGCCCAAATCCCCCGAGTACAGAACACCAAGGCGGATGGCCTCACCAAATTGAAAGCAGCCTTCAAAATATTACAACCGGAGTAAGGAATGTGGTCCACTGATCTCGTCCAAGTCACACCTCTATTCGGGGTTGTGAAACGGTCGATTGCAATAATATTACCCAAGTAGTCAGGATCGATTCCACCGGGAGTGTAGATGGGATTAGTGGTATATATTTGGGTAGAGTGCGCAAAGTATCTTAATTGGACTTCCACAAATAGTTGTTTTGATTTTACTTCTATAATAACACTAAGGATTGCAATTCTACAATATGAAACTAGATAATATTGTTTTTGATGTTATTTTCAAATATGCAAAAGGACTAGGGTTGTGACTTCCACCTAAGTGTTTACCTAACGGATAAGCTTTAAGGCATGTTTTGTTTGTCGGGGTGTATTATAACAGTCAACGCACAGTTACCCACTCAATACCTCTCGGTAAGAGAGTGGTTTTACCCAATTTGGCTTTCTCAAATCCAAATGGGTATTGAACGAAACATTTGATAAATTTCTCAAGTCGGGTTTTACTATCTCTAGGTTCAACCCTTTAATCGGGACTATCAATCTCTTGATTTCATCACAAATTCTTGTTAGCCTTGTTTTCCTAGACTAAGTCTCTCTTTCTCAAGAAGATACCAATCCAAATAGGCTTGAACTGATGTTTGCAACCATTAATTCTATAATTAAAAGCAATAACAAGGCTAAATAACAAACACCCAACCATAAACAAACCCTAAATCAAACACCCATTAGGTTCATACACTAAGGCTGGGTCACAACTCTAGCTAAGAATCTAGCTACTCATATTGGGTATTGAAGAATATAAAGAAGAAATGATAATTAAACTCATATTAAAAGATTAAAAGACAAAAATCCTTTGTTAAATCACTAAAGTAAGCTAAAGTTGCCTAAAGCATAAAAGAAAAATGTCTACAAGAGTTTAGATATTCCAAACTTAGCCTAAATTCGTGAAACTAAGCTCTTTATACTAAGCTAGAAATTTCGAACAAAATTTCCCTTTTGGAGGTTCTGCGGCTGCACAATTCTGTGTGCAGTCCGCACTTCACTTGAATCTAGATGCGTCCGGACTGTGCACACAAATCGAGGTGATGCTGGAAGAGGTTTTTAAAGCCTCGGAATGCAGAATTTATTTTAAAAACAAGTGATCACCTTTTGGGTCATCACGATATGTGTCAAGACAAAAACCAATAGTAATTTAGATCTCAAATGTTAATCGTATTTTTAGCGAATTAAATTTATTTTAATATATTCTAGAAGAAAAGAACTGGTATTATTCTTTGCAAGACTCATCCCGCCATAATAGCATGACCCTTAACCAAGACTCACCCCAAAAGATCCTAGAATAAAACCACACCGCGCTAAGGCCCATACACCGTTGTATTCCCTCTTAAACACTCCAAAAGTACCACAATCGAGACACCCACTCTGAAGAGACCTTTTGTGAATCTAAAGCCGTTTTCCTTCACCTTCCCGATGATGAAATGTAGAATCCATAATGATATAGAAATACCACAAGTCTCGACACCCTCAATGAAAAATCTCAAATCCTAGCCATATACATATCCAGAAAAATTCACCATTTCTACGTAAAAATCTTGAATCCATTAAAACTTTCTCGAGAGTCATCCCCTCTACTCAAATCATAATTGCACCACCCCAAATGAGACGAACAACTTGTGCCCCATTAGCACGACAACACCCTCAGAAGTAACCCCGCTTTAACACAACCGAGCAAATTCCTACTCCATGCGCACTATATCCTTCACGTATAACACCTCAATTATTCCATGATTCCTATATACCCATAAAGTATAACACACCATGCATCCAGAAATTTCCTTGCTTTAGTCATCCTCAAAACCAGCCTCTGCAAGTGATAACCGATCCAAAAGTATGCCTTAGACCGAAACCAATACAACATGTAACCATGGAATCAAATCGTCGATAACAGACTCCCCCACTTGGCTCAAATCTATAGATCAAAATATCAAATAACTCATAATGCCCATACCCTATTACTTCCATAATACCGTGATAAGATTCAACTAATTCCTTCATAAGCTCATGTAATACAAACCATATAATACCTCAAATCATTTGCTAAGCTCACGTTCATCCTCGTGACAGTCAAGCCAACCTCCTCAAGCGATCCAAACTCTTCTACACATATAACCCACCTATAAGAGAAAACTCTCTCCACAGAAACAACATAGGGATCACACAACCTCAGGATACCCTGCAAGTGATAACCCTCCTGCTTAGCCTCAAACTGACATCTCTCTACGCCCTTTCATAGCCACAACTCCTGCTGCGCAATCATTTATTCTTCCTGAGTCTGAACTCATCAACAAGGCATGAGAACCTAATTCGTTCCACAATTAAACAACATGAAAGATCCTCCAATACACATATAACTCGAGACTATACGTCAAATCAAGATAGAAATCAAGCACCCAATAGTCCTTTTTACATCTCAAGCAAACTCTTCTTGTCACATTCATTCCATCTGAATACATCCCGCAGTTACATCATACTTATCATATAGCCATCCAACCACCCATCGAGCCATGAATTCTACTAGTAGGGACAATATCAAACTTATAAGTCCAAAATCACGTGATCACACAAGCGAAATCCTCGTTCTCGAGCTACAGCCAAAACACGGTCTCAAGTCCTCCAAACTAGCTTATCATCAGAACACATGAATCACATCTCACACCTCATCCATGGAATCACAAGCTATCGATACACAACTGATACTGAGCGCTCACATGCGCGTACGAATTCGTGAAAGGAATTCAAAGAGTTATGTTTCAAGCTGAATTAATTCCGCATGATAAGGAAGAAAGATGGGAAATTATCCTAAATGCCTTGTAGCCTCTCGAAGATAGGTATGGATGTCATCATACCGATCCATAAGATTCTACTAGACACTGGCTCATGACTTGTAAAACCTATGAACTTAGATCTCTAATATCAACTTGTCATTATCCAAAATTTAACTAGTCGTGATGACACCTAACCCAACTCGCTAGGTAAGTCAATTGGCAATAAACTAATTCCAATGAAATTTAATGAGAAAAATAAATAAATAAAAATATGAATCTTATACATTTCTCAAGGACTGGTAGTACAAATCACAAGCTTCTAAAATTTAGAGTATATAAAGATAGTGTAAAATAAGTACATCATCTGTACGAATTATACATATATAGATTTTTCATAAGTCTAGAGCTACCATAAACAAGAGGTACCTATTACCGGAACGCAGGTATGTCTTCAATGTTAGCTCCCATCATACACAAAAATGTTAGAATCCAAGTCTGCATGCAAGGTGCAGAAGTGTAGTATGAATAAAACCGACTCCATGTACTCAATAAGTAACAAACCTAACCTTAGGTTGAAAGTAGTGACGAGCTGGGACAATGTTTAGAGTCCAACTCTAATAAGCAGCAACAATGCATAATAATATAGTAAAAATGGTACACTAAGTAACTCAGAGATATGAGGCTCGGCTTATTCACAATTACAAAAAAATAGGCATTTTTTTCAAGTATAACAGTAAATCCCAAATCTTTCGCCGAAAATATCAAAAGTACGAGTAAGTTTGAAAACTGTAATTTTCCCAAAGCTTTCAACGGGTAAATGTTTTGTTTTAAAATGGTATGAGAAAAATACATCTCTATGACTACATGTCAATATGTATGAGAAGTCATGAATGATGTGATACCGTACATCATGAGAAAAATACATCTCTATGCATGTATGTCAAGTGTGCATGTCGAATGCGATGCAACTTAGTGATAAAACCATATGCATACTCTTAAAGTATCAATTCGCTGAGTCCTCCCAGTCACTCAGTCCTCACAGCTATTCAGTCCTCACAGTCACTCGATCCTCCCAATCACTCAGCACTCGCGCTTGGCACTCGCACTTGGTACTCGTACTCGACACTCGCACTCAGTATGTACCTGCACTCACTAGGGGTATGTACAGACTCTGGAGGGGCTCCTTCAGTCCAAGTGCTATAATAAGCCAATTATGGCATAAATCAATAATAACTGCTACGACATGTAGCCCGATCCCATCAATATCCTTACAATAAGGCCCTCGGCCTCACTCAGTCATCAATCTCTCCAGTCTTTCGGGCTGACAATGTCATGAAATATCAGCCCAAAAATAATGATGTGATGTATCAGTGAATGGTAACAGAGACTGAGATATGATATGTAAATGAATGCATACGACTGCGTATGTAATTTCAATATAAACAGATAGCTCAACAACAAAAATAACCCCAGTGAGTCCCAACAGGATAAACATATAGCCTAGATATGGTTTCTAACATGGATCACATCTCAATTACACTAGCACGTAGAGATTTCATGGATACAAATAAGATTAGGTAACTACACCGTACCACATAAATAACCGAGTCACAATTTATACGGTGCACGCCCACACGCCCGTCACCTAGCATGTGCGTTACCTCAACACCAAACACATAACACGTAATTCGGGGTTTCATACCCTCAACACCAAGTTTAGAAGTGTTACTTACCTCGAACAAGGCAAATCCAATACCGAGCAAGTCAAATGATGCTCAATAAATACCATCCCACGCGTACCGACCTTTGAAAAACTCGAAACTAGCCAAAAGTAACTCAAATACATCAAATAAAACATGAGGAAACAATTCTAATTGATAAATATCGAGTCTTTACTCAAAAGCCCAAAATCAACCAAAAAGTCCAACCCGGGTCCGCACTTCCGAACTCGATGAAACTTATAAAATATGACAAACCATTCGATTACGAGTCCAACTATACTAGTTTCACTCAAATCCGACTCAGAATAAATGTTCAAAACTCAAAAATTGCTTTATGAAATTTAAGACAAAATCCCCCCAATTTCACTTTTAAAGTCATCAATCAATTGCAAAAACAAAGATAGATTTATGAAATATAATAAAAATAAGTAGGGAACAATTACCCTAATCCTTGTGGTGAAAATCATTTCAAAAATCGTCCAAATCCGAGCTCTCCAACTCAAAATATGACCAAATGAACAAACCCTTGATTAATATACTTCCGCCCAACTATTCTGCCTCGTTTATCATGTCAAACGATCCCGGAACTCACTTTTGATGCCTCCAGTGAAATTCTTGTAAAATTTCAGTCAAGTTAGGCTTTTAAATCACTCCACTTACCTTATAATGAAGGAGATATGTTGCTTTTAATATTTGCAAATAGTGCAAATTTTAAATACAAATTCAGTGGCAATTTCGTAATTAATCTGAAAATCCAATTCTTAGTAAAATGACCATAAATTCCTAATACGATGTCGAAACTTGATGATTCCAGTTGCTATAGTTCTAATATTACGATACAGATCTAATGCTTCAATCAAAATAAAAATTGGAGTTCATTTGCTTAATGTGGTACCATTTATGCTTGAAGAAACGACGTCGAAACATAAAAAAAGTACGAGCGCAACACAATCCAAACCTATCAAAAACTCACCCAAGCCCCTCGGGACCCCATCCGAACATACCAGCAAGTCCCATAATATAACATTGACTTACTCGAGACCTCAAATCACAGCTAACAATATCGAAACGACGAATCACACCTCAATTTGAGATTAACTGAACTTTGGACTTTCAACTTCCAAAACTCGCGTCGAAACATATCAAATCAACCCGGAATTAACCCAACTTTTGTACACAAATACCAAATAACATAATGGAGCTACTCCAATTCCCAGAACCACAATCCCAATCCGATATCCTCAATGTCAACTTTCGATCAAACTTATGATCTTTCCAACCCTTAAAATTTCCATTAGTATTGAATCCTTCTAGATATATCCAATTGCAAATCTGGGCATATGCTTAAGTCCAAAAATCACTATTCGGACCTAACGGAAGCATCAAAACTCCAATCTGAACTCAAATGCTAAAATGTCAAACTTGGTCAACTATTCCAACTTAAAGTTTCAACAATGAATTTCATTCTTCCAAATCGATTTCGAACAACCTGAAAACCAAAACCAACGATTCATACAAGTCATAATACATCATACAGAGCTACTCATGCTCTCAAACTACCAAGCGAAATGCAAATGCTCAAAACGATCGATTGGGTCATTATAATGAAGTACACCCCAACTACTTGGGATGAAATACACAACGCATATTGTGCCGAGGTCAGAGCAGACAAAGACGACCTCAATGGGCCAACTCACCGACTGAACTCGGTGCAATCCGAATCCAAAAAAGATCAAAGTAATGACATTAAAAGGGACCTCGTAGCTCTACAATCCAACAGGGAACGACATTTACCGTATGTTAGAACCGCCATCGCATCCTCTCAGCACCACCAAGAGGGGCACCCAGACCAAGAGCAGGGACTCATCAGAATGAAAGAGGTATGCCCCTAGTATCCGCTCACATTTTTTGTGTATCGCCTACAGAAATAGTCTACACCTTGAAGAAGCTCGGACCTAAGGTGAAGTGGCCACAAAAGATGAGGTCAAATCCGAATACCAGAAAATCCGATGCCCTAAGAGAATTCCACCAAGAACGAGGACATAAAACTAAGGATTGCATCGCTCTAAGGCAGGAGGTCGTAAACATGCTACGATAGGGACACCTCAAAGAGCTTTTGAGCGATCGAGGAGGGACTAATTTTGCCAAAGGACATGAACAACATCAAGGACACCAAAACAACCCTCGCCAACCCGTACCATCCACATGATCATTGGAGGCGGCAATAATGCTTCTATCAACAACGTGTATTCACCACAACCCACAAGCTCAAATGGTCAATCACACATGAATCATCTTCGATAAGTTGGATACCAACGGTTTGGATTTCACCCACTACGATGCTTTTGTTATCACTTTATGAATTTTAGATACCGATGTGAGACGCATTATGGTAGATGATGGAAGCAGCGCATGCATTATCCACCCTCAAGTGCTTACACAAATTAAATTGAGGATAAGATAGTGCTGCACTGCATCACGCTAACAAATTTTAACAATGTAGTTGAGCGGGCGTTCGATGAGATCATGCTCCCGTCCTAGCCGATGGAGTAAATTTGGAGACCATATCTATATCACAAACCAAGAAACAACATACAATGCCATAATAGGGAGACCATGGATACACACCATGAGAGCCATCCCCTCCAGCTTGTACTAAGCCATCAAATTCCCAACTCTATGGGGAATGTTCAGCATACTGGGGAACAACGCACATCCCAGGAATGCTACCACATCGCTCTAGACTGTACGACCACTCAACAAATGAAGGACAAAAATAAAGAGGCAGGTCTGATAAGGATGTCATCAAAGATCTCGATATGGTCGAAGCCGCAAAATCGACCATTGAAGACCTCGACCCATCTAATTAGATGGAAATGACCATAGTAAGAATGCCTAAATCGGCTGCAAGCTCCAAGAACCAGGTAAATTTCATCAATTCTTAACCACTAAAGCGGACTTGTTTGCTTTGAGCCATGTAGATATGCTAGGTATTCCGAAGGAAATTGCTAAGCATAAGCTAAACATTGACCCACTTCACCCCCGTTGAGACAGGTCCGATGTAAGTTCAACTCCGCAATCAACAACGCAATACGTGAATAGGTTGGAAAATTACTGGAAAACGGATCTATCAAGGAGTAAAGATACCCCAAATGGGTTGCTAATGTGGTCATGGTGAAAAAGAAGAATAGAAAGTGGCGAATGTGTGTGGACTTTATAGATTTGAATAAAACCTGCCCAAAGATTCATTTTCCTCGCCCCATATCGACCAACTCATCGACGCGATGGCCGAGCACGAACTGCTGAGTTTTTCGGACGCCTACTCAGGTTATAATCAGATCCTCATGGAAAAGGAGGATCAGGAGAAAACCACTTTCATTACCCATCAGGGGATGTACCTCTACAGAGTCATGCCTTTCGGACTGAAAAATGCAGGAGCAACATACCAAAGGTTGGTAACAAAGATGTTCAAAGACAAACTCGAAAAAATAATGGATATCTACATAGATGATATGTTGGTCAAATCCAAAAGTAAAGAAGACCAGATCAATCACTTGAGAGAAACCTTCGAAATACTCATGCAATACGGAATGAAGCTAAATCTTGAAAATTGTGCATTCAGTGTGGCTTTCGGACAATTCTCGGGCTTCCTAGTGTCATATCGAGGTATTGATGTTAAACCCCACCAAATCAAATCCATCGAAGGGATACCAGAGCATTTGACCACCAAAAAACAGGTTCAGAGGTTGACTGGCTGTATCGCCGCCCTTTCAAGGTTCATTTCACGATCATCCGATCGGTGCCATAAATTTTTCAACATACTTAAAAAGGATAACAAACTTCAATGGACCTCTAAATATGCCCAAACCTTAAAGGAATTGAAAGCTTACTTATAATCGCCACCACTGCTTTCAAAACCATAACCTGGGGAGCGTCTCCTCGTCTACCTGGCCGTATCCGAAGTAGCTTTGAGCATAGTCCTGGTCCGATAAAATAAAGGTACAAAGTCTCCCATCTATTACATTAGCAAAACACGAGTCTATGCCAAGACGAGATACCCTCACCTCAAAAAATTAGCCCTGGCTTTGGTCGTAGCTTCACAAAATATTAGACCTTACTTCCAGTGCCACCCCATCTCGGTAGTCACGACTTACCCCTTAAGAATTATTTTGCATAAACCTGAGCTATCGGGCTGGTTGGCCAAATAAGCCATAGAACTAAGCGAGCATGATATCACATATCAACCACGAACAACCATAAAGTCACAAGTTATTGTGGACTTCATCGTCAACTTTAGCGCAAAAATAATGCCCGAAGTCGAGAAAGAAGACGCCCACACTCCTCCCCAAAATGGGACCTCTGGGTCCTATACATCAATGGCGCTTCTAACGCGTCGGGATCCAGACTGGGACTCGTACTCGAAGTTGCAACTGGCGAAGTAATTTGCTAGTCTATAAGATGCCCGAATATGACTAACAACGAGGCTGAGTATGAGGCTGTAATTGCAAGTTTAATGCTAGCACTGAAATACGGGACGAGAAGGGTAAGGCTACGTTGTGATTCTCAAGTCATCATCAATCAAGTCACAAGGACTTTCTAGATGAAAGAGCAAATATTACAAAAATACCAGATCAAGATCTGTAAACTGCTTCCTATGTTTGACGAATGTTAGCTCGCCCAAATCCCCCGAGTACAGAACACCAAGGCAGATGGCCTCACCAAATTGAAAACAGCCTTCAAAAATATTACAACCGGAGAAAGGAATGTGGTCCACTGATCTCGTCCAAGTCACACCTATATTCGGGGTTGTGAAACGGTCGATTGCAATAATATTACCCAAGTAGTCAGGATCGATTCCACCGGGAGTGTAGATGGGATTCGCGGTATATATTTGGGTAGAGTGCGCAAAGTATCTTAATTGGACTTCCACAAATAGTTGTTTTGATTTTACTTCTATAATAACACTAAGGATTGCAATTCTACAATATGAAACTAGATAATATTGTTTTTGATGTTGTTTTCAAATATGCAAAAGGACTAGGGTTGTGACTTCCACCTAAGTGTTTGCCTAACGGATAAGCTTTAAGGCATGTTTTGTTTGTCGGGGTGTATTATAATAGTCAACGCACAGTTACCCTTCAATACCTCTCGGTAAGAGAGTGGTTTTACCCAATTTGGCTTTCTCAAGTCCAAATGGGTATTGAACGAAACATTTGATAAATTTCTCAAGTCGGGTTTTACTAACTCTAGGTTCAACCCTTTAATCGGGACTATCAATCTCTTGATTTCATCACAAATTCTTGTTAGCCTTGTTTTCCTAGACTAAGTCTCTCTTTCTCAAGAAGATACCAATCCAAATAGGCTTGAACTGATGTTTGCAACCATTAATTCTATAATTAAAAGCAATAACAAGGCTAAATAACAAACACCCAACCATAAACCAACCCTAAATCAAACACCCATTAGGTTCATACACTAAGGTTAGGTCACAACTCTAGCTAAGAATCTAGCTACTTATATTGGGTATTGAAGAATATAAAGAAGAAATGATAATTAAACTCATATTAAATGATTAAAAGACAAAAATCCTTTGTTAAATCACTAAAGTAAGCTAAATTTGCCTAAAGCGTGAAAGAAAAATGGCTACAGGAGTTTAGATATTCCAAACTTAGCCTAAATTCGTGAAACTAAGCTCTTTATACTAAGCTTGAAATTTCGAACAAAATCGCCCTTTCGGAGGTTCTGCGGCCGCACAATTCTGTGTGCAGTCCGCACTTCGCTTGAATCTTGACAGGAGTTGGAGTCTGCGGTCGCAAAATTCTGAATTGTGGCTGAATGTCTCTTGTTTTACGGTCCACACAAAACTGAGTGCGGCCGCATTGGGCCCTTCTACGGACCGTACAATTCTGAGTGCGACCACATGGCTAACTTCTGCGGCCGCACAATACTTGTGCGGTCCATATTTCTTCTAGTATTGAAATGAGACTTCTCTGAATCTTGAGTACTAGAATAGCTTCTGTGGCCTCTGACAGATTTTTCTTCATATTCTGTGGCCGCAGATGGAATTTTGTTTGCACATTATTCTTTTGCCTGCTTTTTTCCCTTGAGTTCATATTACTCCTTTTTGAGTTAGATTTCATATTTGTGGCTCATTTTCCAATACTCCTACAATTAAGCATATTTCATCAGTTTTCAAGAATATAATTAAACACTTTCGGACTAAAACAAAAGTAAAAAGGCGCTAATATGTAGTCAAAATCACCACTTATAATCCACCTCCTCCACTTATCGATAGATCAAATCGAGGCGAGAACCATAAACCTGACTTGAGACTGGCGCAACCGTATTATTACATATTTGCAGGATATCGTACTCTCAGATGATAAAAAAGAAGCCAAGAAACTTTGGATGCAAGCAGCCAGGCACAATATCATTCATAATGCCCTATACAAGAGGACGTATGGCGCCCCCCTGCGAAATGCTTAGGCCCAAATCAGACGTGGCGCATCCTTGAAGAAGTCCACAAAGTCCATTGCAAAGCTCATTCTAGCAATTGAGCTTCGGTTAGATGCCTCATATGGCAGGATATTTCTGGCCCACCATGAAAAAAGAGGCCGTAGATTTTGTAAAAAAATGCGAGTAGTGCCAAAATTACGCCCCAATGATCCACCAAATAGGTGAGCACCTCCACTTAGTCACTTCCTCTTAGCTGTTCATCAAATGGGGAATGGACATCACAGGCCCGCTCTTGGTAGGGCAAGGTAACGTACGATTTCTTTTGGTTTTAATTGACTATTTCTATAAATGGATAGAAGTAGGAGCATTTGCCCAAATACGCGAGCAGGAAGTTATCGCTTTCATATGGAGAAACATAGTATGTCATTTCAACCTCCCCAAAGATATCAATTGCGAAAACGGACCCCAATTTACAAGAAGAAAGGTCACCGAATTTTTTGAGAAATGGCATATCAAAAGAATACTCTCAACACCATATCACCCTACAGGTAACAGCAAGCAGAGTCCTCTAATAAACTCAATACTAAACATTATGAAAAAAACTCGAAGACGCCAAGGGGCTATGGCCGGAATTACTACCAGAAGTGCTTTGGCTTACCAAACAACGCTGAAGATGAGCCTAAGAGAGATGCCTTATTCATTAGTCTATCGGACTGATGATGTAATACCAGTTGAAGTCGGAGAGCTTAGTCTGAGATACTCCTATGAGAGTGGGCCGGGGAAAGCTGAAAGCAGCAGACAACATCTCGATGATGTCGAAGAACAAAGGGATATGGCCTATATAAGCATGATCGCCAAAAAACAATAGACAGCATGCTATTACAACAAAAGGTCAAAAGTCAGACCAGTCCAAGTCAGAGACTACGTGCTCAATGCTAAAATACAAGCAAGCAAGGACCCATGGCAAGGTAAACTGGGAACAAATTGGTATGGCCCATACAAAATCACGGCAACAACAACAAAGGGTTATTCCAATTAGAAACGATGGAAGGAAAACTACTACCAAACAATTGGAATATCACCCACCTCAAGTACTTCAACTTTTAAGAAAAAGAGTCCTCCAAGTCGTACTCTTTTTTCCCTCACATGAGTTTTGTTCCAATTGGGTTTTCTCAAGGAGGTCTCTAACAAGGCGACGAAGGGGACATTTCAAGTTTAAGTGCGAGCAAGAGGCACATGATGCTAGTTCATTGCTCAATCTCTCGATATATTTCTATAGGTCGACCAATGAAGGGACTAAATAGATTGGGACTGGAATGCCAACCAAAGCGACATCGCCTAAACACCTATTCGGCCCTCAGCATAAATGAAGATTACATTTGACCCCGTTCGGATTAACACCTATTCGGCCCTTAGCCATAAATAAACTAAGGTTACATTCGACCCCGTTTGACTTAACACCTATTTGTCCCTCGGCCATAAATAAACGAAGGTTATATTCGACCTCGTTCGAACTAACACGTGTTCGGCCCTTGGCTATAACTAAACGAAGGTTACATTTGACCCTGTTCGAATTAACACCTATTCAGCCCTCGACTTAACTATACACTAGTTATATTTGACCCCATTCGAATAAACACCTATTCAGCCCTTGGTCTTAGCAAAACACATGTTATATTCGACCTCGTTTAAATTAACACCTATTCGGCCATCGGCCATGATCAAAACTAGGTTTTTTCTCAACTTCGTTCAACCTACTTGAACTAAGGTTTTATGACTAAGGCAACTAAGCAACAAAGAGAGAAGAGGCATACAAACTCGAGCAAAAAAAAATCAGGTACGAATAACAAAATCAGCATTTTATACTCAGTGTATTCTTTTTTACTAAGGCTCGAAAAGACACCCACAAAAATATATACACAAGTCTGCGACTAAAAGAAAAGGAAAAATAACTAATCATCGCCTGACCCAGCAGCGTTATCAACCTGATCGCCTCGGCCATCTTTATCTGCCTCTCCACTACTGCCATTGCCATCAGGATACTCCTCCTCAAACTAGGCATCCTGTTAAAACCGATATACGCCCATATCTTTCTCGTCATCGCCGGCCTCCGGTGTAGCGGGATCATAGCCAAAAGCAACCTGAGCTCTATGTTCCTTACCACAAGCATCCTCAAAGTCAGCCTTTGAAATAGTCCCTCCCCCATCAGATCTTTAACTATATCCAGTTGGTCCTTGGCATGAATTTATACCTCGTACAAATCCCCCGAAACATCAAGAAAAGCAGAAATAAGGGAAAAAGACGGTTGATCCAACAATTGTGATTTCTCGGCCTTGAGAGCAACAACTTGGTCACCAATGAAGCTTCTTTCTCCAGTTCCCCTATCAACTCATCAAGCCGCTCCTCTCTGTGCTATTCCATCTCCAGAGCACTCTCGTGCTCAGAACGAAGAACGCAGATCACGACCTCCAAAGCCTCCACTTTCCTCGCAGCCCCAAACCGAGCCAATTTTGCCTTCTGTAAGTCCGATTTCTTCTCGGTAACCTCGCTATTCAGAGTATCCACCTTGATTTGACACTCCTCGAGCTAGGCGCGAAATGAGGCCACTTGGGCTTGAATATTGACATTGAGCCTCAATTCCCTTGCTCATATCGGGCTCTTCTTCCTTATCCTTCAATTCCCCCTCAAGGAAGCTACATTTTTCGGTAACTCTTACCAACTTGTCATCCTTCTCCTTCAGCTCATCTCAGAGAGCTTGAAAGTTTCCACTCTCACCAAACCGCCTATAGATCTCGCAGTGTAAGGTACTCACGATACTTCCGCTCCATCTTCTGGAAAATGGCATTGTGCCTCTCCTTTGGGTGGGATCTCTCAATTTCCAAAGCCACAGTCTAAAAAAAACTAAGGACTAACAAAAAGTAAGAATGAAGTACAAAGCATGGAAGTTGAAAATTATAAGTCGAAAAACATACCCTGAGGGCGAGGCCGTCTATACTCTTTGATAGGGTGGCATCGTCTAGTTTCTCTAGAGTTTTACCCTCCACGTTGGAGCAGAGGGTACCTAAGGAAGGGATCATGTTTTCCGTGTTCACCAATAAGTCCCAATCTATGGGGATCACAATGGTCTTCGTGGACCCCTCCAACCTCACCTCCAGTCGGGTAAACCCTTCCACCATCATTCGTACCTAGTCGGCATCAAGGTCAGAGCCTATTTCATAGATATCCTCGGGGATAACCTTATCTCTCCTATCGACAGACGAAGAAGGAACGTCAGCTGGCCGCGAGGACAATGGCTCATCTCGTCGTACAGGACCTAGAACTTCCATAGATGCCCCCAGCTCCAGCCTCGACATCATGAAGGGGTATGCCTTCTACGATCTTAGTTGATGGCGGGACCTCAAATGACAACTCTGCATCGTCTTCAAGCACAATGGTCGCCGATTCATGCTCTCCCTTACTGAATCCATGGACCGAACAGTCCTATCACTGACGTCCACCGATCTCTTTTTGTGGGAAATAAAACCCTCCTTACTTGGCAACAACTCCTCTTCTTCATCTATTAAATGATGTGAGGGGGAATTTGGGAGCTCTACTACTGATGTAGTCAACGATCGAGCCGACCTAGTCACGATAGCAAGAGGAATGGAAGCAGAAAACTAGGCAAGCCTGGCCGCAGTCACAATAGGAGCGAACTCTGAAGAAGTAGCTTTCCTCTTGCGAAATGCAGGAGGAGGAGACCTCGCTCTTCTCGAAGATCCTCGGGCTGAAAAAAGAAGTTTAAAAGATCATAACTCCATACCCAAGACAATAATGAGCAAGAGACCATGAGGTAGAAATAGTATAGATATAAATGGGTGAACTTACTCGTCATGGAAGACGCATGCCCAAACATCTTGAGGAAGTTCGGCCATCATGAATCCCCACTGTGTGAGGCAGCACCCAGCTCACCCAGTCATGAATATCCCTGACCAAAGGAGGGGATGCAATCTCGGCGACACAGAGAAAGAACAGAATGTCAAACCATGACTAAAACTGGCAAAACAAGCGCTTGACAAAAAAGGGAAACACTTACAGGCACAATTCCAAGCCTCGGGAATTCGCTCGTGTTGGCAATCACGTCCTCAGTTTTAACAAAAAAGTAATTAAGTAAAAATTGACGATTTTCCTTATCGTCCATCTTCATCACCAAACATTTACTTCCTTGGTGGAGAAGGTGCAACATTATTCCCCTATAGAAACTAGGGGAGAAGAGATGCATCAAGTGGCGAACTGAGACCCCGACTCCAGCCAACTCCATACATTTTGTAAGCATACAGATAAGTTTGTAGATGTATAAAGATAGTTGGGCTAGGCAGACGCCATGATAATTGCAAAATTCCTCTGCTAATAGGAGAAGACGAAAGGAATAGCTGACATAGAAAGGGCATACGTAAAATGCACAATACCAAGGGCGGTGTATTTATACCACATCGCGCCCTGCCGGGATCAGATCAATATGGGCAGGAATTGTGAACTTTTCCCTAAGGTCAACAAGATCGACCTCTTTCATCACCGACTCTGATATCTCAGGGTCATCCTCAGGCACCTTCGAAAAGTCAGACCTAATTTTTTCACTACGAGGAATTATTTCCTCCACCGTAGGAAAATTCTCGTCTTTAACGGCAATAGAAACACTATCATTATGAGGAGGCATACACACCGCCAAAGGGATAGGGTCAGTTCCTATGCCGGAACTAAAGGATGCGTTAACCATATTTTTAAAAAAAGGAAGATGTTTTTGAGGACAATAAGGTTATAAGCAGTTGGAATCACCAGAATCAAGGGAACAAACATGCACTAATGAAGTAAAAAGAAGGCAAAGATCCAATATGCAGACAAAAGAAGAAGCATAAGGATTTAATGTTGAGAATAGCAAAACATAAAAACTGGTCTCATGCCCCTATTTATAAGAACAAAAGCGTCAGGACCAAGGAATCAGGCCATCATTACCAAGAATAGGTATCGAAATGGCAGAGGCATGGGAAATGACGCAAAGCATCAGAAAAAATATACCAAAATGACGTATGATGTCATGATGTCATTCTGAAACGATGTGACCCTAAAGGTTGCGACTCATGAAAGGTCATGTTGCCACCTCGTCTGAAACGCCACTACTCGACTTGCTCGCCCAATTTTTCCAACCACAATAAATAGAGTCTGCTCATCAAGGCCTTCTTAGACCGGCCTCAATAAGCGAAGGGACTAACTGTATATGCCAAAATCTGTTCTAAGGATACTAACTGTGATAAGGCCTTAAGGAAAGAATCAGATGAGATTGACTAGGAAGCAGCAAGGTTCGGGACCGAGGTGTCAACCATGACCGAGGTCGATTATTGTGTAAAGGACTGTAACGGCTAGTATATGAAATAGGATATTGAAGAGAACATTCAATTGACTATTCTCTTCACTTATACTATTAGAGCTTGTTAGGAATATGTATTGTATAAATAGAAAAAGAGATAAGGGGATAAGACATGTAATATTCACTTGATAAGAACGTTTTTCAGAAGAAGATTCTCTCTCTTGCAAAGATACAAACTTTACCTTTTCATCAATATTCATACTCACATTATTCTATACTTTTCCATCAGATCCGAGAATAGTTCAAACATTCTAGGATTTGTCTATCACTCATCATTGTCAGAGGAAATAATCATCTATCTCATTTATTATTGGGTGAATTGTTCTCTCTATATTAAATGCCATTTGTTGTTATTTATTGCTTGTTACTCCCCTATTATTGCTTCTACCTTTTTTGAATATTAAATGTGCATTACTTTCGATTTCACACTAATGCTATCTTACGATATTTGCGTTGTCAAGCTTCTTACCTAGAGATTGTGACGACCCGGATAGTCGTCTTTAGAATTAACGCCCCAATCCCCTATTACTGCTTTCCCCGTGTTTATTTCTGCTATTTCGATTTGCCAGGATGTTTGATTTTGTGTTTCGGAGAGTTTTGGGACACTTAGTCCCTAAATGAGAGCTTAAGTGTTGAAAAGTTGACCATAGTCAGAACAGTGTGAAGATGACCTCGGAATGGAATTTCGATGGTTCCATTAGCTTTTTTAGGTGATTTCGGGCTTAGGGGCATGATCGGATGGTGTTTTGGAGGTCCATAGATAATTTAGGCTTGAAATGCCGAAAGGTCGATTTGTAAAGTTTTCGGTTCGATAGTGAGATTTTGATTCAAGGGTCGGAATGGAATTACGGAAGTTGGAGTAGCCCCATAGCGTTGAATGTGACGTGTGTGCAAAATTTCAAGTCATCGGACGAGGTTTGACAGACTTTTGGACCGAAAGAGTATTTTTAGAGTTTTAGAGTCCTTAGGCTTGAATCTGTGGTTGATTCATCATTACGATGTTGTTATAGGTGTTTTAAAGATTGGTATAAGTTTGGACAGTGGTATTAGACTTATTTATGCTATTGGGTGAGGTCCCGGGGGCCTCAGGATGATTTCGGATGGTTTTCAGAAGAATTGGAAGTGGTTTGAAGCAGCTGAAGATGCTGATATCTGTCATAACCGCACCTGTGGTTGGGTCCCACAATTGTGGAGCCGCAGAAGCGGTGGAGCAATTGCACAAGTGGAATTGGGGAGGATCAGCAGGGTCCGCAGATGCGGGAGACTTACCGCAGAAGTGGTACCGCATCTGCGAATGGGTAATCGCAGGTGAGGAAGCTGGTCTTTAAGTGAAAGGTCGCAGATGCGACCATGTCCTCGTAGAAGCGAGACCGCAGATGCAATCCCAGGGCTGCAGAAGCGGATTAACTGGACAGAAACATATAAATACTTGCCTTCGCGAAATTTATCTATTTTTAACCTCTTTTCAAACGGGAAGAAGCTTGAGGAGCATTTTCAAGAGGGATTTTCAGAGGAGTTTATTGGGGTAAGGTCTTTGGTCCCTAAACACATTATTGGAGTGATTTTTATCATTATAAGCATGAAAAATTAAGGAAAATCAGCGGTAATTTGGGGCTTAGGGCTTGACTAATTAAAGACTTTTGAGTGATGATTTGAGGTCCGATTTTTGTACTTTTGGTATGACTGAACTCGTGAGAGTGTGAGAATTCTAGAAATGCAAATCTTACCTGATTCTGAGATGTGGGCCCGAGGGGCATTTTGGTCATTTTACCTAATTTCGTGCATTAGCTTAGAATTTCTTTGTAGAATCAGTTACTTGAAGTGTTATTTACATTATACAATTGAATTGAATAGATTTGGGCCAACTGGAGTCGAGTACTCGTGGAAAGAGCGTGGTTTCAGATTGATTTGAGCTGGTTCGAGGTAAGTGGCTTGCCTAACCTTGTGTGAGGGGGACCTTCCCCTTAGGATTTGGTATATTTTGATAATTGAAATGCCTTGTACGTGAGGTGACGAGTGCTTACTTGAGCTAATTGTTGAAAATCTGGTTTTCTTTAAGTAATTTCAATTGTGTTCCTTTTTCCTGTTTTATACTACTTGCAATTTAAGCCTGCTGTTAGCTTAGGAAAAGTATGTTTAGTTGACTTAATTGCTTATTTATTTAAACTGCCTTAATTGCATTATGTGAAGCATGTTAGATTATAATTACCCATTTTACTTGGTACGAAGTTGAGCTTAATTGAGTATTCCTTGTGTTGTTGCTGCGTGTTTTACTTTGGGACTACGGGACGACATCCCAGGAGATCCCCTGTACGTATTTATGATTTTAGCTAAGGTGCAGGATACCGATAGATCCCTATCACGTATATTGGGGATACCAAGAGATCCCTAACATATATTGAGGATATCAAAAGATCCTCGGGATACCAAGAGTTCCCTAGCATATAACGAGGATACCGAGAGATCCTCGGGATACCAAGAGATCCCTGGCATATAGT